>NC_060952.1:101389495-101424495 GCF_022045245.1 Lucilia cuprina | reverse complement strand
CCGGGAAGGATTTGAGAAGCATTACTCTTAAGATCCATTAACCAGTTGGCGTTAGGAATTTGCGTGCGGGTTAAGATTATACCGAATGATGTTGAAGGATCACTAATATTGGTAAAACCACATAAAACGACATTTGAAGTGTAATTAGCACTTAAAATTTTGTAGGTTGTGTTGGCACCATTAGCATTGCTGTAGCTCACATTGAAACCAGTGTTAGCATTGACCTGACTTATGTTTACGTTGGCTTGGATGTTATTATCCATCAATAAGCCATTTTGGGAGGCTGAATACATTGTTTTAATATTAAGAGTTTGACCACTGACAACATCAACGTGTACATGAACGCATGAAACATTTTTAGCGGGCGCACGAATCTCTTCATACCAGTCACCAGCAAGCTAAGTTTTAAAATCATATGATTGGTAATTCTTATCAGAGTTAAATGTTATTATATTATACTATATACATACCAAAGTGGCATTAACATTCGACATGCCATTAACTGTTTGACATGTTGCGGCAGTGTTAGATTGAGCCTCTACGCTTAAGGCACACATAATTGCAATTAAGGCTACTGCGAACATTTTCGATTGAAACATTTTAATTATAATATTTTTTTATATATTTAGTTGTAAGTAGTTTTTAATCGTTAGTATCCTTTGATATTGGAATATAAAGTGTAGTTTTATTTTTTTCTTTCTGCGTTTTACAACGTTTTAGTTCGCTTGTGAAAATATGACTGAAATTCCAAACGTAGTGTTTATAATAATTTATATTTTCATTTATTTCGGTCGTCAAATATCAGTATCTTCTCCACTTTTTTATCTTTTCTACAAGTGGGCTTCTGTATGAAGCTTATTTTGTGGTAACAAGATAAGACTTATTTTTATTAACACATTCATACATATGAAGGTAAATGTTTTATACCCTTTTTACGTTATACTAAACTACAGAATGAAATGAGTAATAAATGCTTTTCTTCTTGTACTGCAATTCATACATATAAAGTTAATAATACTTATAATTTTTTGGGGATTTTTCAAATGTTTTGTGTGTTCAAATTTAATTAAAAAAATATAATAGACCTATTTTACCAACGAGTTCAATTCTGTGATCCGAAAATACAACTCTTTTTGTGTTTTAATAGTAACTTAAAATTTTTATTAATAGTGTCATATGGTAAACGTTACTGCATTTATAATAATCTTTTTCGATTTAATTATTCAAATGCAAGAAGTTATTCTAGTAGATCAAGGAAAAATTTAGTTCACTGAAACTTTTATAAAAGCTCATTGCTTTACGAAAAGATGACTAATGAATTGGAAAGAATTACTATAAAGCATTAGGTTTGTTCCTTTACTTGTCAAGTTTGCATGTTTGTACCAGAAATTGTAAAAGAGATATTTTCTCGTTGCCAGAACTTGCAGGTTTTTACCAGAACATTTTTTCCTGGCAAATAGAAAAAAATTGTCAAATAAATTATTTGTTTAAAAAGTAAATTGAAAACAAAAAATTTGTAAAAATTTTTATTTATTGAAAGAGAAATTTTGTTGTTTCTCTTCCCGTACTTTTTATAAGTACGAAGAGAAAATTCATTAATTCTCTTTAGCCAGAAAAGTTCTGGAACAAAGCTGTTATTAATAAGGTTACTTATATGTAGTAGTCATTGCAAAGTGGGTACAATTGAAAGTCACTATCAAATTTTTGCTGGGAATTTTATTTTTCGCTCGAAATTTACGTAACTTTTTGACAATTAATCAAACAGTATTAACTTATACAATCATGATTCATATGATCGACAAAATATTAAATAATTACAAACTCAATATTAGAGACATATAAATACAAATACACAATAGTAGAGACATATAAATACATTCGTACGTAATAACTGTATTTTATTGTTATTATTTTAGTTTTTGCTTACATTTTTAGGAGAGAACTAAACTATCGAACTTATTTTGGAGGAACTCATTGCTACCAGATTTTTATACCTTTAACCCCATAAAAATTATTAAAATTGAACTAACTTCGGTAAAAATAAAATGTCAAATAAATTGTTTTGTTTTTAATTTTTCTTTAATTCTAAAACTAAAAACTTTGATAGTTGCTAATATATGTCCATAAGAGATAAAGAATTCGAATATTAAAAATACGAAAAATCGCGGTCTTATTTTTCCGCATTTTTAAAAAACGTTTACGAAAAACTCAATTAAGATTTTCGTTACATTTGAATTTTCAATTATTTTGTAAAATATATTTTATTAAGTTGTTTTTATAATTAATATTATTTGATAATTTAAGTATGTTACTAAGTTTTTGTTTGGATTGTATAGAACCATTAGGAAAAGATTTAAAAAAAACTCGAATGTTTAGGGATAAAATGGGTAAAAGAGAGTAAAAGTAGATTTATTGAAAAAATTGATGTGGTGCGTCATGGTTTTAATTCCAAATTATCAAAAAAATTCGTATTTATTCATAATACAACGTTAACCACCACGTATGACGAAAATTACTCCAAAAAATAGTCATGTCTATATATAACATTTAAATTTATTAGATATAATTGGTAATAATTTGAAACATAAACGCTAACAATAACTACATAATTTTAAATAAAGCGTATACATTCTTTAAAGCTTTTCTGGAAAATCCAAAAAAATAATTGAGGACTAGTTAAAAAGAACCAGTATCAACTACGTAAAATTTTTCCGGGGCAATTTATTTCTTTTTTTATGAAACATTTATAAACATTTTTTTTATTTGGTCAGTAAAATATATCGTTGATAAAATCAAATTATGAAAGTACTCACCTCAATATGTAGTATATGTACTACATATAAAAATATTTATTAATATATTATGAAAACCTTGTAAACATTAAAAAGACATTGCGTTTTTTATAATAAAATGTTTAGTTTTATTTTATCTTCCTTCTTATGAAGTTTATTTATATTTATAGTAGTTGTTGATTTTACATAGTTTAATGTTTTATTATTTAAAGTATTGTTTAGTTTTTCTTTCATTATCTTAGTTATTTGTATAATATTGAATTGCTTTTTTATTTCTCCTGCACTCACTAAGTACATATGTATATGTTTCTTCTCTTATATCGTCGTTTATTCTTTTTATGAAAAAATTAAATTTTATCTACTTAATAAAATTAGTAGTTGATTCAATAAGATATTTTGAATTCATTGAATTGCTCAGTATTAAAAATATAAATTCGATTTAATCGTTTCATTATTATTATTTTTTATATTAGTTTTCTGAATCAACGCGAATGAGACTATAAATAATAAAATAAATGTATGTATTTATGTATTAAAGAGAGAAAAAAGTATATTCTGTTTATAAAAGTAGTAATTTATAATGTATTTTGTTTTTCTGATATGATTCATACCTTGTGCTCTATACTTTATTTATAGAACAAATTTTAATATTAATTTTTTAGACGAAAGAAATGGCAGAAATGGAGAAACTTACTCAATTAATGTGTATTTATGTAGAATATTTACAATTCAATTTTAGTAGATAATATAGAACAATTATTTATTGTGGGACATCTGTAAGTGTAAGGAATACTAATAATCTTTTCGTTACTCATACGCCATCATTAGATTGTATTGCCTAAAATTTTAAAAGTCTAGAATCTAAACTCTAGAGCTACGTTCACATCTATCAAATACTTAACAAAAATGTCTCGATTCCTAAAAATCGACATTTTTATTTCCTTTAAATATATATTTATTTGCACAAACATAATATACCCAGCAAAAACTTAACTCCCAAAGTAAGTAGAATTCGAAGGAAAGGCTACTTCCTTTTCTACAACAAAAATGCATATTTTTGTTCGTGATGCCCCAAAAGAAATCTTTAATTTTTTAGTTGCTAATAAGTTGTTTTATGAGTTGAATTATTTATAGAACAATTTATAAAAAATGAAAAAATAAAAAGTCGACACAGCACGAATTGAACTTGGAACCTTTCTGCTGCCAGTTCTGCTGCCACTACCGCTTTGCTGTGTTATTGTTCGTCAACTGATGGTTTTTACATACAAATACTATTTACTTTTCTGTTTGTCTAAAAATGGAACAAATGAAAACAAATTGTGAAAAAGTTACTGTTTTGTTTTTTATTTTGATTCGTTTTTAGATTTTACCTACAAAGTCATTAAGAATAGTCACCTAGAAAGCGAAGTTTTTCTTGGGTATCTTGACATCAGTACAGAATATCTTTATTATTTATTTCGTCATTAGTTGCAATTACAAAAACCATGCAGAATTAAAAATAAATTTACAAAAATATGACGGTAACGTCTTGTTCGTCAAATATTTGATAGTTCTGAAAGTACCTTAAGTAGGCTTTGATAATAGCAATTATAAAAGGTTTAAAGAAAGACCATATAGGTATAGATGTACAATGATCATTTTTACAATTTAATGCTCTATGCAATTTTTCTTATTTTTTATTCCTGCTGTAAGTGTTTTCTGTTTTTAATGTTTATGTTTATAGTTAATTAATTTATTTTTTTTTTGGTTTTGTTGTTTACAAGTATTTGTTTCTATAACACGACGACAAAATATTCATGATTGTTCAGATGCAACAGACACTTTTTTGTTTAAAAGTCAACGAAAATTAGTTCTTAGTAACAAAATTTTTTTTCTATGAAAACAAATACAAAAATCACATCAATTTCTTTAAAATATAAACATTATTGTAGTTTGTTATTTTTTTCTTTTAAAATTATTAAACCGGTTTAGCAGCTAATTTATTAATTTTGATCTTATTTATTAATTTTGATCTTGTTTATTGCTACTAATCATACTTAAGTAAAAATGTATTTTATTTAAAGATTTATTTGTTTAATTATAAATTTAGTTAATCGTTACTCGTTAAGTTATAGGATTCACTGAATGTGCTCATTGAAGATCTGGAGTAGAGGATAAGGGGAAGACTTGGGAGGGATGCCAGTTAAATATAAGAGGAAATATTGATTTTATTGATTAAAACTAATATATATATATATATAGTATTCAATAAAATAAGTGTTTTATGTATATTAAAGTTAAAGTATTCATACTATATTACACTGGTTTACAACCTAAATAGAGTTTTTATTATATATTATTTTTTCAGGATTTCCATCATCACTCACATGAGTTTCGTTTTACAATTTGTATTGCATAGTGATTTGTACATTAAGTAGTATAACGTTATGAAGAGATTTATTGACAAAATATTTTTATAATAAGTAATAAGAAAATTAGAATCGAGTAAAGTGTTACTAAAAAGATTAATGTAATTAATTATTATTATTATTATTATTATTACTATTATTATTATTATTATTATTATTATTATTATTATTATTATTATTATTAATATTATTATTATTAATAATATTATTATTATAATATTAAATAATAGTTAACAGTCTTTAGGAAGCCTTATGTATTTATTAATAAGTTGTTAATGTAAAAATATAATAATTTATTAAAAAAAACTTCACAACGTTTATAAGATAAGTAATGTTTTTCATAGAGGTGATATGTCTTGCAGAATGATTATCGTTTAAGTGCAACTGCCTTAAAATATGCTTTGGAAATAGTTTAAATAAATATATAATTGGACGAGTGATCTGCAGTTAACATAAGTATGTAAAATCCATTTTAAATTCATTAGGCCTGTTATTAACAGAAACAGTTCATACAAATCGTTCTTTAACTACATGACCGGCATAAATAAATTTATATAAAACATCGTTTCTAAATAAAAGTTCGAAGAAAGTCTCATTTGAATAATTTTCAAACTGAGCACATTATAATTCAAGAACAAATTAAATTGCTCTATATTACTCCGCTTCACCCTGGTGGTTGAATTTTGAAGATACAACTAAAATTTTGCTCACTAAATATTCGTGAAAAAATACGGTCTATTCGACATTTGCACGCTGAACTTTATAATTCAAATACGTATTTATGATAGTTTTGTAGTTAATGTGCGTTATGTTTTAGCTTCGTTTAATTAAATTAGAAAATTCTGTGACGCTATTAATGTATATAAGAGGTGTCCAAAAATTGCTGTATTGCTCGGATGGATTTTTTATCTAATACGTTTATTAGTGTCAAAGTCTTACTTGTGTAAAACTTCAGAAGTTTTGACTAAATATATAAGTATGTGAGGTGAAAAATGCCTATAACTTTGTTATTTGTTCTTTATTGGAAAGGTGATTTTTTCCAATTGTTTCTTGAATTGCATAATTTTTGAATAACTCAAAAAGGACCCTGTAAATTTAATAAAATAATATATAATATATAAAAAGTTTTGTTCAATTATCTTTCCCGGTCACTGAGGAATAACTTAATGAAATCAAAATTTTACAAAGTAAAATTCTAAAATAGTCATATAAATTGTATTACATTCCCGGGTATGTTGGGTATTGATGTACGTAATTTTGCACGGGTATAGGCAAGACTGAATTAAATCCCCTAATTCGATTTAGAATAAAGTTTTAGACAAAACAAGACCCTTCTGAACAAAATCTATATTTTTCTATAACAAATATTAGTTGCGAGTTCATTGTGACAACGAAATATCTTCGGTAGTGTGCATTCCTAAAATTTCTCAAGTTGTTGTTTATTGCTAATTGTTTTAGTATGTTAATAGTAACAGGTGTATATTTACACCTTACCACGGGTAGCAAGTTTTTTAACATGGATATACCATATGCATTTTTCCTTGAGTGGAAAACACGTAATGAATTAAATACATTTAATGTTTTAGTTTGAACATTTTATGGGTGATCGATTAACAGAAACAATACTTTTCTGTTGTCACAACAAAATTGATTAAAAAAAAAAACAAATAAACTTTTTTTTAATTTTTTTCATTCAGAAATAATTTGCTTCTGACTTTTTATTTTTGTCGAGTTTTGATCTTTGTGTTTTAAAATAAATAATCATTGTAAATAAAGTAACAACATTAAAAAATAGTATACAATTTTACACAAAATTATTATTAATATAATAATAAGAAATGGTAATGTTCATAGCCAAAATAATTGAGGACTAACTATGTTTAAACTAATCTAGAAAATTAAAAACAAAAATAAAATTCTACAAAGTTAACGATCACATTCAGTAGGTTTGATGAAAATCAAACTTATACTTAAATAGTAAAATAATACAAAAAAGTAATAAAATAAAATAAAAAATTAAATATTTACACTAAGATGATATAATGAAAAGGAAATATGATGAGTAATGAAATTTATGACTAAAACAATAACAATGATAGATATACTAAATAGATTATTTTTTGTATTTGGACTAAATGTTATTGCTTAATAGTTTTCTTTATACTTGGAGTAGTTTAGTTCAGTTTTATTTGTTGACAATACTTGCAGATAAATTCAGTAGTGAAACAAGTAATGTTTATATGTTTACGTTATTTACACATGTATGTATGTGTGTATAATATGCCTCAGTAGTCGTACAAATATATTAAAAGCTCTTTTCGTTATTTACATATATTAACTTAAATTAATTAATTTGGTTTTAATATTTACAGATATTTAATTATGTTAATAGTCTAAGTACTCCATTGATACGTTGGATTCTGTTTCATTTTCAATATTTTTGGATAAACTTAGTTTCTAAATTTGACTATAATTTTGGAAAAGGATATTTAATAAGTCTACTGAGTTGTTTTGGGCAGGAACATTTTTTTAAAATGTGCTACCACTGTCAGTTCTACTGTACTCTCACGCTTGTACTAGCTCGTTATTGTTTTGCGATTGTAAGCCAGTGCTCGAAGAGGAGGATGTATTTTCGAGGGTTGAGGTAATAGTGGACGAACAACTGTTATTATTGGGACTAGAAGCCCCAGTTGTTGTGGAAGTCGAAAGCACGGGTGGTTTGTTGGTATTTGGCAGCATATTCATAGAATTAGAATTTGCGGATTTTTTTCTATTCCATGAAAAGCTTAAAGCGTTAGCTAGTTTACTTGGTGGCTTTTGCGTGGGTGCAGGTGGAGCTGGAGGTATTGGCATTGCAATGTCGTAATCTTGACGTCCTATTGATGAGGCCGGTGTATGGTGACTGTAGCCAGAGTCTGAACCAAAACTGGAATCACCATGACCATAGAGTGACGTTGAGTTTTGGTATGTTTGCGTGGAAGGATGATGGTGATGATGCTGTCTATAGGATGATAAGCTTCCCGAACTATATTCAGGCATGATGTAGGTTGTGTATGCCGCAGTAGGAACACGTTGCTGTATGCCACTTGTTGAATTACATGATTCATAGTGGTAGTTGTGGTGATAAACTGGATCTGCGTAGCCATATGCTGGTTCCACAGGATCCAGTGGTGCGGCCACACGACCTCTTCTTCTATCCATAGTTCTTGGATTTGTTCTCGCCCGCATAGAGGCGGTCAGTAGACCATTTGCCGCATTTCCGCCATAATAATGTTGGGGATATCTTGCACCACTAGGATACTGAATTCTTTCGCGAAATATAGTTGCTACTGCTGGATTTGATGAGTTTTTCAGTTGTATATTGATGCGATTTCTCCTCTCCACTTCACTTTCGATAGTATTGTAAAAATGAGGCACAGGATGAAGATTGGGATTCCTATTGTTGTTATAATTATGCATGTGATGCAGGCTGTGGTGATAACTTTGTGGGTGTGGGTAATTAATGGCAGGTTGATGTCGCTGTTGCTGGTGTTGATATCCCAATGCCATAAGGTTGCTAGTATTATCATACATTTGTTGCATTGGTGTAAGATCACCTACCTCCGCTGTAGAAGTTGTTGTATTTAAGTCTTCAACAGGTTGAATTCTGCGATCATTCTTTGATTTGGATCCATTTGCTGATATTTTTCGGCCACTATTATTTCGCAGCATTTCAGATAAAAGTGCTGCTGTTCCACTTCTGGATGTCGCAGTTACAGCACAAACATTGCTATTAGTTGAATTCGTGTTATTGTTATGAGATGAACTAGATGAGGCTGCAGTGGCTGTAGATGCGTCTTGTGTGGATGAAGCGGAAGACAAAACACTGTGACGCTCCAGACCATTGGCACTTGTTGCAGTGTTGGCTTCAATTTTGTCTTGAGCCGCTGTGGCATTGTTAGTATCTGTGGCTTTGTTGAAGGAACGCTCTCCAGGCAATGAGAGTTCGTCCTCAGCAAAATCATCATCGGAATGCATGGGTGGCTCACTTTCACCATCTGAATCATGGCTTGGTCCTAATTCCTCGTATACGTTATCATTTGAACGATATGGATCGGGCCCTGGAGAATTACTCACTAAAAATGGTGGTGATCTCGTCATAGGATAACCGCTTGGATAATGTATGCCTTTACCGTGCAATAACTAAAAAACAAAAATACACATAAATATAAAATTGGAAAATCAGTGAGACGCTTTAATCAAAACCTAATCTTTCTGTCATACTCATATATACATATACATATGTATACATACAGAATATACATAAATATGCTTGTATATTCAAAAATACATATTTTAAATATACATAATAACATTTTTATCTGTGATTTATATTTTTGTTATACCAACAGAAAAGGATCACGACACCGTATTAAGAAATTTCCTTATAAAAAATATTGTATGTATATCATAAAATTAATTATTTCAAAAGGATAGAAATCCACATATAATAAAAATTACAATTATGAGCATCATTGGCACATTAATAATGTCAGAAATACGGAAGATACTGACAGGAATGATAACGACATGACATTAAGCAAGGTTAAATAAAGTGGAAAATAAAGAGCTTTTTCGGAAATAAAACTGTCAAAACACAATAAAATACAATACAACACAAAACAAAACAATGCTTTTTATTAAAAAAGACATTCATTCCTATGCGAATGAATGTGTGTGCAGCAATGTTAAAAAGGAATCCCAGGAAATATTAGGAAAAACAAAAGCCTCTGAATTGTATGAATGACAGAATATTTTATGTATTTGACAATTATTTTAACATCAAAGTGTCGTAAAGTTATAAGTAGAACACTTACCTCAACATTGTGATGATGTCTCATTACTAGGGGTCGATGGTGTCCCAAATGAGCATCCGGATCTTCATATGTTACTGAGTGTCCAGAAGCCAATGCTGACAACGCTCCAGATATATGTGGACCTCTGGTGGGTGTTTTGCAGGGTAACAAGTTTTGCACTTTTCGTTTGTTTCTAAAATGAAAAATAAAAAAAAAATTAATAATTTAAACTAAAATAGAAAAGGAGACGTAATTTCCATTACTTCTTCTTTGTCATGTTGCAAATAAGCACAATTTGAAAAGTTTACTTAGTAAGAAATAAAATACCTAATAGTCTCCTATTATTCAATGTCGTTTCTTAATCATTGTGTTAAGATAAAACACTAGACTTGTAGTACCACACTTCTGATATTGTTACCACAACCAAACCCATAGTAGTTACATTTGTCTGTATTAACAACTTCTTTACTAGAATTCCATAATATGATTATTATTTGTCCATTGTACGATAATGTTCATTTGTTTCAAGCATCATTACTACTTCATAGACTAGATTCCTATTATAAAGCTACAAATACACCAGCAGCAACAATATGGTTTTGGCACTAGCAATAGCATCAACTTATAGGAAAGAGAAGCAAGCGATGAAGTCAAAAAGATAAATCGATTTCTAATGTTTAATATTTGCTTAACGTTTTAAAAGTATGTTTTGTGATGATTTTGTTGAAGTTGTTTGGTTGCTTCCAGTTAGTCTTGTTGTGTTTAGGTAAATAAAATTATTTAAAGCGAAGCAAAATTTATTAAATAAAATATAATTTTCTAATAATTTTATTATTTTACTCTTAATTTAAAAATAAAACTTCTTACAAAATGTCGCTAATCCTTATTAACTTTAACCTTGGAAACAAATTTAATGTACCTTTTTTACTTTACTCCCTGTATGATTGTCTAATGAAACTCGGTAGACATGTTTATTCTTGCTGTGTCTGTCAATCGGTTAGTCACAAAATTTGAAATTTTCCGGGTTTTGTTTTACTTTTCTCTGTTAGACATTTATGAAATTAAATAACCTATTTATGTGTATTTATATGCTTATGTATGTATATGTTGCATGTATATGAATATGTGTAAATGTATTAAAAATTAAACATGCCAAGAAGTAGGCTTTAAAAACAACATGACATGAAGTATAACATCCTTTGTTTTGTGTTATTTTCATTTCGTCACAAAAAGGGAAAAAGTGGCAACTGCTTTAAAAACGTTTCTTTTTCATAATGAGCAATGGAAATGACTTACATTTAAAAGATTGGATCTGATCATAAGAATAATACCTTCATAAATATGTTCGTGTATTTAAGATAAACAAATTAACGCAAAATTATGTTGCGGCGGTTTACGGTGATAATAAAGGAAGTGTTTAGGAAATGTTTATGAAATTAAGGAAATTAATTGTTTACATCTAAGGGAAGTGTTGACTGTTTTTAAAATAATTTATGCATATATGCATATACATATACGTATACATAAATATGTATATACGTATAAAAATGTGATAATAAAGTATACACTTCTGGGGGTTTTTAAAACAGTATTATATTTGCAATCATGTCTATTCAATAACCCATAATAAACACTTTTATTTACTTATATTTTTCACGGTGAGAATTCGAAACACAGTTTAAGTTATATTGACAATATGTAAGTGTGTGTGATTTAGCTTATAAATAAATATTAATACTACTCTATAAATTATAATTTATATTAATTTCGATTGATATTTCTCAAGGGTATTATATTATTGTTTAAATGTTGTGCTTTGTTGTTGTTGATAATGTTATTATTTCTTCGATGGCATAATGCAGACTATGGAAAAAGTAGCAATATGATTTCAAAATTTTCTTTAAATCTATTGATAATTTATAAATGTACGTTTGAATATTTTGGCGCGGTCTCAAATTACTTTTTTCAGTTTTAGCCATTTATATCATTAATAATCTGGTTAACATATATTTTTATGGTAATATAACAATAACATCAATTTATTTTTTGAACAGCAAATATATATGTATATGGACACACTTTTCAAGTCTAGCACTAAAACATATATAGGTGGGATTTTGTTGACAACTATGCTCAACATAATAAAAAATATAGAAAAATTAAACATTTTATAACCAAAATGTGTTGGCATCTAATTAGCATAATTTGAAATGCAACATTTCCACGTTTACGTGAATACTTGTAAGTAAGTGTGTACATAGTCATCGTTTTATTTATCTTTAATATTAATTTAAAGTTTATGTTAATTACAGATTAAAATAAAAGAGAAATGATAAATTAAACAATTTTGTACATTTATTTTTTCACATTTAAATTATGTGATTTTTAAAAAAAATAATTATTTTAAATGATATATGTATGTATGTAGAAACTCATTCAAAAACATTATAATATTTTAATACATTAAAATCTATTTGAAAACAATTTATAAAAAAAACTTACTTTTTCCCTTAAACAAAAAGAAAAAGATAAAACTTAAATTTTGATCCAAACATAATGTAAAAATGTGATACCATTATCTTTCATAAAAAGTTTGTTTTATCTATTAATATCTACAATTATATTTAGCGCTAGTATATAAACAAAATAATGTATATATTACATATATACTAATAAAACTTCGAAGAGATCTATTATTTGCTTTTATATTATGTATCATAGGACTATACCTAGAAATTATAATATCTGAACTTAAAATTTAGGCCCACACAGGTACATGATTCTATGAACTTTGAGAACATTGAGTATAAATGCTGAAGATTAAATAATGAGCTTCAAGGACCCTTTTTATAGTACAAACGGTCCTTGAGTAAACTTTTCCACCACACTTTTGCTCTAAAGTTATACTCATAAATAAAATTAAATGTTATTTTATTTATATGGTCTTATGTTAACAAGACATCTAAACAAATATCTCAATACGAATGTTTGTGTGTATATATAGTAAGCCCAAAGGTTATTTACGCATACATTGTTTTCTTGTGCGTGTAAAAGAAATATTACTATTATTATTTTTATGTTGTTTTCCTCTGTTGTTGTTATTGTTGTTGTTTAGCCAATGAAATTCATATAAATAAATATAAACATAAAGAAAAACTAACCGAAATTTATTAGAATGCGAAAGATTGCACAGAATTAACTTAAAAGAAATATACATACATATCAATGCTTTTAATATTATATACACTATATTATATGAATATTAGAGGTGTCCAAAAAATATCGATTTGGTTTTAGATGTGTTTTTTTATTTTTGTTCATTAGTGTTTTAAACTAAATCATGAATTTTTTGCATTAGTTATGCATATTTGTGAAATAAAAATGTTTATTATTTGTCGCACGTTGGTAATATTTTATATCTTGTTGAAAAGATAATTTCGGCACCGGTTGCCGTTATTCAATTTTGCTAATATCGACACTTATGAACAAAATGAATTTCGAAATATTCTTATTACCTATTTTAAAAACAATACGAGATTTTATAATATGTATGTACATTGTACATACGTATTAAAAATATTTTAAAAACTGTTTTAAACTTTACTTACTTCCATACAAAAAGTGATGATATTAAAACAACTAAAACCAGGAGCAAGGAAAACACCGCTATCATGGCGGACGTTTGTAATGATTGGCTGCTATAAAGACTGGCATCAAGAATCTGCAAAAAAATAAAACGTTAAAATAATGATTTGTTATATAATTTTGAAATAATTTCTAATCTTTTGTTGTCAAAAAATAAATTTTTAAATGTATATATTTTTTTGTTCTGTTTTATAGTCAACAAATACAAGACACTTTTTTATTTAAATTTATGTTTAATGATGTTGCAACCAAAGGTCACCAGGGAAAAGCTATAAATTTATACGAAATTTAAATATACACAATTTCAATTTTGTGTATTTTTGATTTTATACCCAATTTTTCTAACGAAATAATAGCTTAGGTATGGTAATTTAGAAACGATTTTTCTTTTTGGTTTTGAACCCCAAATTATAATTAAAAAATAATAATTTCTTAATATTTAATAAAATTGATTTATTTGTTTCTAATATAAAAAACTTGAGTTGAAATTCATTAAAAAAATCTATATAATATTCCTAACTACGAAAAATTGTTATCAGTAAAATTTAAAAGCACTACTGTAAGTGGATGTGGTCGTTTATTATTATGAAAACCATAATCAAAACCGCGTCTGATGTTTGGTAATTAATCATTTTTGCTTCAATGTTTTTCGTTTTCATACAGTGTTTTATAAATGTTTATTTTAGTTATGGGGACACAGTTAAATAAACAAATATCAATGCATGCATTCGGAATTTGTTTTAATTTTGATAACAATTTAATCGATCATATTCCAGTTTTTTTTTAACAAATAAAGAAAAATATATATATATACATAGAAATACATACATTCAATCGAGGCTATACAAATAAAACTGGTAGAATTTTAATGTTTGATTAATTTTAAATTAGGCGAAAAAGGGTACGTATGTATACACACACACTCACTTCTTTTCGGTCATACCTAAATATATAAATGTAGGACGAGAAAGTATTTGTAAAATATGGCTATGGCTGGTCCGCTACTGGTTGTGTCCATGCATAATGCATAAATGTTTAAATAAATGAATGAATGACGAACATCAATTGTAAACATATTCGTTCCCAATTCGCGTCATTCATTCCTCTGTTTGCTCAACTTATCAGCTAAAGGAACATATAAAAGCGTAACAGATTGGAAAACCACACATATATACATACATTCAATTAAATATTGGTTAAAGTATGATTAAAAGATTATTGTTATTATTTTCGATAGAATATACATATACATATGTATGTATGTATTTTTGTAATTCAATTTAAAAAAAATGGAATTTTTTGTAGTTGTTTACATGCATTTAAAGATTTGTATCGCAACTGTCGCCGGTAAAGAAACTCTTGCCCGTTGTTATTGACTACCGTTGGTTGTTTGATAAGTTTAAGTAAATATGAATGAATACTACATATACATACTTGAATATTTACATTTCGTTTTTATTGCCTACATTAAATTTGAACTATTTCCAACACTTTCTAATATTTCCTTATAAGTGAGTATTTTTCCTTATCATATCGTAATTAAAATCTAAAATGCCAGTAGTCGTTTATTTTTATTATAATGATAACGGTATATAAATCAAACAGAAGATTATTTATACCAATATATTTTAAAAATTATAGAATTTTAATAAATTAGATTTGTTGTAATTTTAAACGTTTTGTCTAAACAACATTATACTCGTACTGCCCCATTAGAAAAGCCTACATTTTTCAAACTCTAGTTTTACTATATATTCAAACTTTATCATAAGAATTTAAAAAATTAAACTTTTTTGTTTGCCTTAAAGAATAATCCTCAAACACACAAATATTTACATACATACGTATAATAATGTTAGTTTTTCAAAAATACGTTTTTTACAATAAATAAAAAACGAGCGAACTACTATTGTCACATCATTTTCGTTTATTTTTGTAAAATATTTTTATAAAATATTTCTTTGTAACATGTAAGTATGAACATTTTCGATTGTCCCCTTTAAAATGTAAGAGTATTTGCTAAAGGATTATCGAGACAACAAAATAAAAACACTAAAGAATGAGTGTATGAAGAATGCAAAATAAATGTTTAGTATGTTTTTGTATAATAAAAATGAATACATCTTGACATCAAATTGTAAAATATATGTATGTTCCATGTAGAAAACATCATAGTCATGATAGATTTCAAGTCATTCATTGAAAATAAACGGAAAAAGTAAAGGCTTTGCTTTTGTTTAAAATAAACGAATGAAGTAATTGTATTTATTAAACTATATGTGTATGTAGTTTAAAAATGTTTTAGACTAAAAAATAAAACAAAAATTTAGACTTAACCAGCCTTGATTTTTTTTATTATCTCTTAAAGAAGCTTATTTGAATGTGAAATCCCATAGGATTTTTTAGTATATTAAAATTGTAGCAATCATTGAATTTTTTTTTACAAATTTCACTTTCGATTTCCCCTTTTAAATTTACTCTAGGGATATTAACTTTCCTTTTTCTCTATTCGCACCTCAAAGAAGATAAAATATATAAACATTTGAGACTTGAATTTTGGGTCATGTTAAACAGGAAACATGTTATGTAAATAATAACCAATCAGTTGTTGTATTTTACTTTTAATTTTACCTTTAACTTGTATACATTTTACTAATATAACTAAATTTCAAGAAAATTTAAATGTATGTAAATAAGAATGTGATTTAAAAACCCACATTGTTACAGCAGTAACACTTGATGACTTATTGAGAATTTTTTTTAAATTTTCTTGAAGTTTTTTGTTTTTAAATTTCAATCTAATCCTAAATAAACATTATAACCCAAAAAGTGATTTCTATTTTTTTTACTTGTTTTGTAAATAAACACAGTGTATTTAAGGTCTCAATTTTTTAACAGCTGTTCTCTTGAAAACTTTTGTCTTTTCATGTATTCAATTTTAGTTATTTATGAAAAGAAATGATTTTGCTAAACTTTTTGACATTAAATTCAAAAAGATTTATTAACAGTTTGGGCAAGTGTATGTTTCTTATACAAATTATATTATTCAATATATGTATGTATGCATGTATGTACACATAGTTTTTGTTTTGAAGAAAATTTTCTTGACAAATATTAGTTAATATGACAGCTGTCAAATTTTAAATAAAAAATAACACCCGAAGATTTATGATTATAACTTTTACGTACATATTTAAGATGAACGACATTATTTAAATATGTATGTCTGCGTTTAAAAGTAAAAAAGGATTTTAACGCATTCCAAAAAAAAACTTCTTGATAAATATTTTAATTGGTATATATAGAAAATTACCAAATTTCAACTGCTAACAATACAGCTTTTTATTCCTTTTTTCATTAGTTTAATTATACTTGACATTTAACAATCACAACAGATGTGTTGGTGATAATCAAAAATTATAAGGGTTTTTATTTATCGTTATGATTGTTGGAAGTTTTATAAGGGTTTTTCCATTAATTTCTGGTAACACAATAAAATACACTTTCGTACATAAATAAAACTATAAAATATTTTAACCTATGTGTTGTTGTACCTAATTGTAATATTTATACATATGTACATATTTATATAGATATATACTTTTTACCTAGAGTGCTCTGGGATAATTTATTTTATACTGTGTTGTTACTTACCGGTATTGCTTCGCACATATCGTTATCCCAAGCTTGTTGCGCTTTCAATGCCATCTCTTCTTCGTTGCAGTTGTTAGAAACATCGTAGGAAGCCATTGATGGTGGCCTAGGAGGTGGTGGTACCATGAATTTTGGTGGAGGATCTAAAGGACCACCACATTCATTGCATTCAATAATATCGTCAAACATTTTCCACATTTGTAACAAATAAATATTCAACGTAGGTCTTTTAGATCAAATTAAAGAAAAAGCCGAATTTATATTGAAATTAAAATAAAGCAGGATGGCGAAATAAAAAATAAAATTTTAAAAAATTGGTTTTTAACAACTAAAGTTTTGTCATATTTTGATCATTTTTCGAGTTGTGTTTATTGTTTTTGGTTCGATGATTTGGTTAAATTCTAAAATGAGAAGAAGAAAAAAATACAAAGCGTTTTAATAAATTTGCAAGTGTTCTAAAATTATTAATTTTATGTTATTTCAAATGTCTTTGTTAAATCTTTGTTAAATTCATGTAACATTCATACACACATGAAAGTATACACAAATATACATATATATACATACAAAAATGGACAAAACAAAAAAGAACATAAGCTCATTATTATTCCTAACGCATTTTAAAGTGGTTAACGAAAACAAATCTGTATCATTTGTTAATTGAAAACGCAAAAAAGGAATATTTTCAATTGTGGGAATTAATTTTATATCATCTAAACAATTTGGTATCTTTAATTGTGATCGAAAAAGTAATAATTCAAAGCTTTAAAAGAAAACTAAATTTATTTCTACTAACCTTCTTAAACGTACTTAATATACAACAATTTTAGTTATTTTTAGAAGTTGTTGTTAACATACTAAATTTTACGTAACGAATTTACATTTGCTGTTGCATATACATATATGAACGTAAATTTGTGGGATTAATGACTTATTCATCAATCTTTTGCTGCTTTAAAGATTGAGCTTTCAGATTTTTAACACTTGCCCATTTCACTACTATTTTCAAATATAACTATGACATTTGTATTTCAAACGATTTGAATATTGTTTTGTTATTTGTGTAAAGTAAATAAAAAAACTTTGTATTTTTAATTTAAACAATAACATTATACAAAATATAACAAATGTATAAACATACGTTAAATTATAGTAAAGCAAACGGAATAAAAAATACGACGGAGGATTATACAAAATAAACAACATCAAAAAAGAATGAAAAACTAAATCGATTTGTTTTTTAGATTAAGTCATGATGATGAGCACATTATGTGACTTTAAGCTCCCTTAGGAAGATTCAGAGTTCTACAATAAAGAAATACCAAAGATGAAATACAAAAAAATCTACACCAAGACGTTAATACTCTACTTAAAGAGTCCCCAAAAACCATATAGAAAGATACACACAATAAAAAAAACACAACTTGAGTCAAAACAAAATAATATACTGCAGACTGTCTACCCAAAATTAATCAATTTCAAAAGGTATTGTTGATATCATGATGCTTCTTAATAAACGATTTAAACAAAAAAATACATTTAGAGAGTAGGAGTAAAAAAGAAACAGAAATAAAATATATATACGTATGTATGTATGTACGCAAAGAAATGAACTGATAAAAACTCGGAAAAAATAAAACCAATTAAGTAATTGCTAAAGCTATTTAAAAATGAATTTATATTCTTGAAGTTCAAGATAAAGTTATATTTAAATAAAATTACAACTAAAATTCAAAAAAACAAAAATCATTTCAATAGACTGTAATTAAGAAGAGTTAAAGAGCAACGAAAAAACATGTTTTCTATTCAACAGCTGCTTATTAAAGTCAATTATTTATGATATAATTTCGAATAGTTTTAAGCAAATTTTCTTAAGATTTTTCTGCCAGCTGCTTGAAATTATGGTATCTTTCGTATTGTTCCATAGAATTGTCATTTCATTTTAATTAAATCGTTTGTTTTTCATTTATTGTGGTCGTTCCCTGTTCAAAATTATTTCCTGATACTTAAAATGTGATAAATTTAAAACAATTATTTTTTCACTTACAACAAAAATAAGAAAACTAAGGTTTGTCGATAAAAAATTGATTTTTTAATTGTTTGCCAAGCAATCGAAACAAAGAATACGGACAGGGGTAATGAATTTAAGACACCCCTAAATTAGGATATAAATTTTTGAATAATGTTAAATAATATTGATGTCTTTATTTTAGCATTTTATTTAATGTTCTCTAAATGATAAAATTAAATTTAGAGACATATACACTTACATGACTTTGAAAAAAATATTTTTACCTAAAGTAATTTTAAAATTATGTATATTTTAAAATAATAATGCTCATAAGATGCCCTATAGATATAAAGCATACACATAATTATGACATAATTTTTTTTTAAAGTTCTATCAAGCGAATTTTAATACTTTATTAAAGAATAAAATTATTTTATTTAAATTGAAATAGATACTTTAAATTTAGAATGTTAATCGCGTTATTTTGCTTTTTGATTTATGAAAATATTTAAAATTTAAATTCTATGAAATCGTCGGCACAAATCAATAAATAATAACGTAAATATTTATTTATAATAATTTTTATTTAAATTAAATTCTAAAGGAAACGCGTTTTGGTTCCCAGGCTATTTTAATAATTTCTTTGGGTTTCAGCGTCTATAAAGTTATTAAAACTTCAATTTTATTAATAAAGTCATAATTTTACGTTTTTCTTCTTATTTTCAAAATTGTGTGTCATTTTATTAACAACCAGCTCTGCATATTAATTCATTTCGTTTTTGGGCCTAATAATCCAAAGGAAATTGTAAGTATGTATCTGTTATGTTGTAGTATGAATTTATGTATTGGGAAAAGGTATCTGTTACAAGCACGTTTCATTTAAATGTAAACCTGTCTGTTGGAAAACATAATACTACCTGTGTAAAGAAACCTACAAAACTGAATATGTATTTATACACATTCTACTTACAACATATCACATACAATAATCGTATTTTACATTTTTGGTTAATAGATAAAAATCTAAGAAATACACATGTACATATGTGTTAAAGTTGAAAACAAATCAAAGTTATGGGTGTGAATTTGTCTTTTTCGCTGTATAAATATAGAAATATATATGATAGTAGTAGTGTATTTAAGATTAAGTTATCATGTTAGCTTTTTCCAATTTATAAAACATGTTTTGAAATATTTGTGTCGTTTACACATATTTCATCTTACTTTATCCAAAGTCTCTCTAAACATATTTTGTTGCATTGTTATTGTTTAAAAGCATTCAAATACATCTATATAGTATTTGAATGCTTTTAAACGATAACAATGAAAAAATGTATGTTTAGAGAGACTTTGGATAAAGTAATTTCCTGATAAATCTTAACGAAAAATCCTTAATATTTTCAGCAATTTATGGTCTGGAGGGAATACAAATTTTTAAAGTTTATAAATTACAATAATGTTTTTTATTCAACTTGCACATGTTTATTTAAGGATTAGCAGAGCTATTAAGCGGCTAAATTTAAAAGCAACATAATAAATCCATGGAAACATCTTAAGACTTATTTCTCATCTGCTAGATAGCAATAGCACTTGTTGCTAAATAAATATAAAAAATACTTATTTATTTCATGTCATTTCTTCGTATGTTTCGTATTTTTATTTGTTTTGTATGTATGTAAATGTGTACGTAAATTTAAAAACCCACCGCTTTCTTAAGTAATAATTTAAGTAAATTTACTTTGTTTTTAAAGAGAAAAAAAGATATAAAATAATTATTATTTATTATTGTGTATCTTAGTACTTGGCGAGACCAGCAGAATAAAAGACAAGTGAAGAGGAGAAGCGTGATAGGCTGAATGGTTATTTGAGAGTGTTTTATGGCTTTAGCAAATATTGCATTTAGATGTCATAATTAAAATAAATAAAAACATATTTTTATTATTTGGGTTAAATGAATTTAAATATAAAGAAATATGTGGTAATTTACACAAATAATTGCTTAAAAAATTAGAAATAGTTCAAGATAAGGTCTTTACTAAATAAAAACATTTTTGAAGAAAATTAACTTTAAATTTTGATTACTACTGTAATATTCGACTACAAAAACAAAACGTATGCCAAAGTTTATGAATATCTGAATTGTATTATTCATAATACATAAATATGGTACAACGTGATAATGGAGGAGAAATATTGTAAACAAACCCATATTAGTGATTATAACAAGACGCCAGAACTATTTAATTAAGTAAACAAACATACAAACACATAGTACGTATTATTTTTTATGTATTTGTTTTTTTATTTTTAAATTTTAATAGTAGAACAACTTACATTTATTTTATCTATTTGAGTTATAAATCCTTTAATAAATGGTGTCTCTGTGATATGTGTTTCAAATCAAAAGAAGATGTGTAATCCAAATAATAAGAGTGTGTGTGGTAATGAATATAATTTATGTTTCCTTTGATGATTTATAACTAGACACTTGCATTAACTTTGGTTTTGCACTATTTTCACATAATTTATTTTAAATATTATGATATTTATATTATTTTTTGCTTTTAAAATCACTTATATATTTTAACATTTTAATAACTATTTCTTTTGGTTTCGTAAATCCAATTTCTATTTTTTTTTAGTTTTTCACGTTATATATCTTTCTTAAACTAGAAAACGCTATTCACGTGCAGATACGTCTTTATCCGGCGACTTGCAGTCAGTTACTGTTTGTTAAACATTTACAAAACGAGAGTCATACAAACGATTGAAAATTCAGCTCTAAAATCACCCTACATGCGGATGGCTTCTCCCAGCAATTCTATACACTTACAAAACAAAATGTTTCTTGTGGATGCCAAGAAGAAGCATTCGTAAAACACTCACACACACCCGAGCATAAGTCTGTTCGGTTATATATTTTATTGCATCGCAGGTAGATTCACAAAAGGAAAATTCATAAAATGTGAATGAATGAATTAAGTTCTAAACCTAAACCAAAAGAGAGGAAAATCTTACACTGAGTAAATTTATATATTTTAAAGGAGTCAGGAAGAGAAAGAGAGAGAGAGAGAAAAAAGTAAATTTAAAAGAGAGTGCAAATCATTTGTTGTGAGAACATTAATTTTTTATAATAAAGTTGTCTGAAAAATGTCAACTATTGAGAACTGTTTGTGTCATATAGTGCTCAAATGTTATTCATTTAAAATGTTCTACGTAGAGTAGGATATAAAAAATATTAGTTTTTGCGGTTAAAAAATAACCAGGTGTTGGCATCACCACTCGGGTAATGTGTAATCAATTAATGTGATTATTAATATGTAATACTTAATACGGAAATGCAGCGAGAAATAAAAAGAAAATATATGTATGTATGTAGACAATTACTTAAATTTTTAATAACTCATTTCTTGAAATTTTATTTTACAAAATGTTTGACAGATTATGCTGATTAAATATTATTAGTTATTTAATATATTAAGTTATTTTAGTCAAATTTTTATTATTCGTATGTATAATCGAAAAAAAGCAGCAATTTTTGTTTAGTTTAGATACATGCGTATGGATGTACATACATATGTATATTGAAAACAATTTTGAAAAATTCAACATGTACTATTTAAATTCACAAACCAAACTAGGCATATACAATTCCAATTATTTTGATAACAATAACTTTGATTTTATTGTAATATTAACAGTAAATTTTTTTGAAGTATCCACCATAGACACAACAGCAACAGTGACAGTGACACTCCAACTATATGGCATTATGATGATCAAGGTCAATGTCTTTACTCCATAAGCAAAATCAGTCAAAAGAGTCAACAAAAACACAGTCATTCCACTAGTCAGACTTCCACCAGTCGTATAAACAATAATAAAAATGTACATTACAACTGAATTGGACTGACACAATCATATCAAACATATGCTCCACATTATATACATATGTACACACATTACATACATATGGGACGAGAAAACTAGTCGATTCCAAAAAGAGTAAAGTAGTTTTTTTGAGAACATCTCTACAATCTCAAATGAATTTCTTTGTGATAAAAAAATGAGATGAAAAAATCCCACAATTATTGAATTGTTATTTTTGATTATTCTTACAGCAACTAAAGAGATAAGATTTTTAGTGTAAGAGAAATTTTGTAATAAATTACATAGAAACATTTGCCTCTTTAACGAGAGCAACAAAATGTTGCTAGACGAGAATATTGAATAAATGAAATGTTTATAAACAAACCTAAAATTTATATAGGAATTTTGTTAAATTGGAGTGTGTTTGTGTATCGTTTGCTTTATTTCAATTGTGTGTTTGTTTATTATTGAAATCTGAAACTGAATTTAAGAAAATTGTATATAGGAGGAATTCGTTGAAGTCCATGTTTTACATTGTGTGTTTTTATTTTCCTTTATACGAATGTATGTGTTATCACTCATAAAATTTCAACACCTTAATGTTGCACTTGTAATTTGTATGTTCACTCGACTTAATTTGTTTATTTTATGAAGTGTGAAATAATTTCATCTACAAACAAAATGGGAAAATAAATTATACTTTTTATTTCTCTGATTCATCTGTATCTCTAAATACCGATTGAACCATTAACACTATTAACTACATCTTGGTACTTAAGTTTTCATCAGTACAATTTTATCTAAAAAAATATTTTCTGTTTTTTTCCAAATGGCTTCAAGATATATAATTACATATATCCTTATTGCAGAAAAATTTTAATAAAGTATTTTTAATTCACAAAAACTGGGTCATATTACACCTGTCTGCAATGAAATCCATCTTTAAGAAAAATTGTACTAGAATTAATGATATTAATATACAAAACTATTGTTATTTATAACATTTAGGGCCACAATCTCATTCTTCGATTATAGTTTATCGTTCTGCCAGTTCAAATAAAGTGTGATTCCATTTGGAAGTTATGAAAATTAAAAAAATGAGATGGAAAAAGAGGTTTAAATTTGTGTATAAAACAATTTGATTCAAAAAAAAAAAAAGAAACCATGTAAATATTGAAAAGAATATGCATATGTATACTTTCTTTTGAAAAATGTAGTTAATTTAAGGATGCAGATTTTAAAGATTGTAATTCCTGCGACACTTGTCGTAACGAATTGTTTTTAACACATTTAGATACACATAAATTGGATACATGAAAAAAATGCAAAAACATTAATTTAAGGTACGTTATATAGAATAAATAAACTGATTAGAAAAACAAAAATCCATTACTCGCGCCCATGTAAACTAATTTAAAAACACCCCAAATTTTAATGAAAATAAAATCAACCACCCAAAAAATAATGCAAAAAAAGAACACTTTCAATACTTTCTCCTTTTCATTGAATTTGAAAAAACAGATGGACCATACACACCACCCCAACTATAATAGGTTTGTAAAAGCAAATGTGGAAAAGGCGTTAATGCACATTTGTCTTCTGGTGAACGAACTCAAAACGGTTAAGAACATAAAAGTTAATTATAAAGGCAACAATAACAATTTATTTATTTAGAATATAAATGAAAACCCAATATTTATACAATTAGTTAAAAATGCTTTACTAAAAATGCTGTACTGCAAGTGGTGATCGACAGAAAAGAGAAAATTGAAGATATTCTTAAGAAAATACTTATATTATATCTCAGTTTAAAAGTTAAAGTGTTAAAATATTTTTTATATTGAGGAAAAAAGAATTTTGTAAAAGAAACTTTTCGTTAATTAATATTGATCCATCTTTTTACATAAAAAGAAGAATATCATTGCCTCTAGATACAGGCGTTATTAAAAAATTTTATTCAACTTAATTTCTTCGTACCATATAACTTGTTATTCCTTTCTATCTTGTGGATAAATCTTATTTATTTAGAAAATCCTCAAATAATTTTATTTCCTTACCACATTAAATTTCTCAAAAATTCATTTATGTAAGAAATACATTAGATTTGTGTGTTTATTTGCTTTAAAAATAAACATAAATTTACAAAAATAGTGGAAATACATATCCATTATTTGAACAGTCTACGTTGGTATACCACAACTATTATATGAAAATTAACACCTTTTTATGGTTGAAAGAATACATTAGTCTTGTACCTCTCGAAGGCAAAAGTATCCTTTTAACTTTGATTCTAATTACTAAGGTTCTTGGCCAAATTTAGCAATGTGTGAAAATAAATGTGCTGATACAGATGATGTTATTGTTTCCTTTAGTTTTAAATATTTATTTTTTGCCTGTCTGTTTTTACCTGTAAACATCCCACCTTTTTTATGTAATAAATAAACAGATACATGCAATCACATACAGACTCATTTATTTACATAAATATTTATTTCATTTATATTGTTGTTATTATTCCATTTATACATACACACCGATATATGTACAATGTATGTAGAAAATATTCACTAGCCAAAAAATAAAAATGCAAATTATATTATACATATTTTATTCAATGAGATTTCTAGTAAATTAAAACGGAAAAGGATAACAGTAAAATTATACTTAAATTAAAATACATAAAAAAGTAAATGCAAAACACTTCTATAAAAAATGAGATCACTTAAAAACATAGTTTTTACTTTTATTTTACTTATCTAGAATAATTTTTAAAGTGATCAAGAACAAAATTTGAAATACTAATATTCGGTACTGGTACTGGAGTCCATTTATACCAATTCTGCTCTTATACCCATATGCGTTTTATCTATATTCTTTATTCAACTCACTTTTTAACTACTTTTATGTGAAACAATTTCTTTAATCTTTAGACTTTCTTTTTTATTGAATTAAAATAAATAATATTATTTTAAAGCAGATATTCTCAGCTTCATTTGATATTTAGAAAATTTTTAATATAAGTAAGTATTTCTTCTTTCAAAATCATATATTTTTTAAACTTTAAAGTCCTTTACATGGTATAAGAGAAAATTATGAAAAACTGAGAAAACTGATTTAATACAAATGGCTCACTGTTCTTTGGCATACAGATTTTTTTGTGTGAAATTATAAGTCATAAACTCCACAAACCCTCTGTGCTAATGTTTTAATTATTTAAGAGAATGTAACAAAATTAGAAAAATGTTGCGCAAAATACTTTATTTATTTTATTTGATTTGATTTAAGTTCAAATTCTTTTAAATATCTGATTACATGTAAATAAATTTGTACATACACACAATGTACTGTATATTAAAGGTAACAAACATTGTGAACATTTGCAGATATGAATGTACATATGTATGTAAATATGTGGACATGCATGAAAACAATGTATAAATTCCACTAAATATTTAATATTAGAAAGAATGTGAGTGTTTTAAAACAAAATTTATTATTTAATGTGTCATGTCTCTTTATCACTCATACTGCGAGTGGCACCTACATACATATACATATGCTGCAAAATATGAATTTAAATGTGTGTATATAATTTAACTGCAATTCTTTTGACCCACATTACTAATACTTTACAAATATTCGTCCTATACCCACTTGAGTCGATTAAGCTATGTCTGTCCGTCTGGCTGGCTGTCCATGTAAACCTTGTGCATAAAGATCGGGCCTTATTCGATCCTAGCTGCAATGCAAAATGCCCTTCAGAAAATAATTTGAATGTTCAAAATTAACTTTTAAATACTAATATCGATATAAATTCATCAAAACTAAACATTATATAAATATAAATCTATTCACAACATTTAATAGAGATTGGTCCATATTTGCCCCCATATAATTTTGCCCTGTTTTAGAAAATTAGTTTTTCATTAATAAATTGTTTAAATGTATCGGAATAAGGTAATGCTTAAGATAAATGCTTTATTATGAAAAATAAATCATATATAATATTCATAACTGGTGATATGATACCCTAATATGGCCGGTCACGCCCGACTATACTTTTTTATTTGTTTTATTTTTTTGTTAATGAAATATTCGTATATCTGTGCTATTTTGTTTATTTTGTTTAAACTAACAACTGTGTAAATTTTAATATCAGTTCTTTTCCAAATCATTTGCAGTTGCTTCAATCTAAAACTACTTTATATTTTTTAATAACAAAAAATATCATTTGTTTTCTTAAGCTTTTAGATTTGTTTAATACGTGGGCTCGGTATGTTGATTCTTTTGACAAACATTGGGATTATCCTTTGGTATTATTAATTATAAAAATTTGTGTACACTTTTTTGTCATGTAAATACTCAAATAAAGGAAGTGATTCATTTCATCAGTAACAACATGAGGATAATGGTAAAAATATGACATGTATGTAAGTGCGGTGACATGACCAAATATCAAGGTGTGTTCTTATTTTAAGGAAATATTTAGGTTAATATGGAAATGTCCTTTTTTCATGTAGGATTATATTTGAATATTCCACATGTAGAATTATGAATTTTATCTGTACACATATGTATATACATTCATATGTACATCCGCGCGAATATATACATATAAATACATATATATGTATGTGTATGTACAATAATAAGTGCATGTAATTGTATGAACATTTATGTTTACTTGTATCAACAACAAAATGAACAAACAATAACGAACGGCTTATGTGGATTAATGTTTAATTTTCATATGCAAACAAATTATTTGGACAGAATATTTGTATTTTTTTCGTAAAATTGTATATTGTTTTATTAGATTTGTTTTTAAAAATGAAAGAAGTATTTACGAATTTTTCTGGGAGTGATAAATACAGGCTGCAAACGAAACGTAAAATAGTTAAAATATTGCTGAAAAAGTACTTTTCTATTGAAAAGTTGTCGATCTTTTTAAATGGACTATGTCACTGGTAAAGTGGAAGGTCATGTTTGAAATTACTTTAATTACACTTGTCGAAATTATTTGCAATTGAATAAATGAATGTTATTAAGTATTTAATGAACAAAAAATGAAATTAAAAAGCGTTAATTACTTTTAATTGAAACGTCAATCCTAAACAGCTAGATTAATTAAACCTAATCGAAAACAATACAGTTTATTATGATGACAAATGATCTTACCACTCGTAAATTATGCCTAATCCTTTAACTTGTTATTTTAATTTTCGGATTTCACACCATTGTGGACGTAAAACAAAAATAAATGTATATGTATGTATGGATCATTTGGAGGCGGTTAGATCAATTGCTACGAAATCTCAGTATCAGGATATGATTTAAAATAAGTATATATGTTAAATAAAAAACAATAGTTAAAATTAAAAAAGTAGCGGTATAGAGTCTGTGATGTCGGTGACATTTTTGTGTTTGTCGTAAAACAAGTTAATACCTCAAAGTGAGACTAAGATCAAAAGTAAAAGAAGCCGCATTTAAAAGCCAATATGACATTATAAAAAGAAAATAGAACAATAACATTTTTAACAATGCTGCATAACCTAAAGAAATTAAGAAGTTGACAATCTTGTCATACTTTCTTAAAAGAAATACAGATAAAAACCAGGTAGCCAGGAAAATAATCATTGTCTACAAGATGAAAAACACATACAAAAAACTACTACTTCATATTCCGTTTTATTGTTCTAATTTTTTATTTTTCTTCTCCTCAATTTTGTTATGCTGGATCTAAAGGAAGTCGGCCTATAAACAATTGACATCTTTGATTTTACATTTTCCTTCCAAATCACTGAGCAATTTTGTTAATCGTTGAACAATGATACAATTTTCTCATCCATTTCTCCACAGATGAATGTGGTAGATGATGATCTAAATTTTGGTTGACATTGCAAATTGTTGCGGTATTTAGGAACAATAAAATAGTTCCCATCATTGTTGGAATCACTATATTCGGAAAAACAAAAATATTTATTTAGTTTTTGGATTGTTTTTGTGCAACATAATTTGGTTAAAATAATTCTTTGTTTAAAACAAAATGTTTTTGAAAATATTGATTTTTCATTCCGTTTGTAACTCATAGAAATATTTGTCAAAGACCCGCAATAATTTATATTCTTATTAATTTTCCGTTTAGCACCAATATAAGCGGCCGGATGGAATTCAGTTTAAAAAAGAATAGATTGGTCCATGTGTGGGTCCAACTTCAGAAATTCACGTTAGTTATGCGATATATGATTTAATATTGGGTGTATAAGATTCAGCATAGCCCAATTTGAAAACTCAAATAAAATTAGTTTATAGATATTTATATGTGTATGTAATTATTACCAGCATCTATAAATTGATGACAGCTCGTAAAATATCTGACATGCAGTATATGTATGGATATACATTAGAACATAGGGTTTGGCATGTACTACTTGAAAACGAAATAGTATTCATAAAAATTTAATTAAAATATGTGTTACTTAATTTTTTTTTTACCAAAACCAACAGGTTGGACATGTTTATTTGTTCATTGATGTTAGTGTTTTATCGTTATAAATCTTTTATAAGACTTTATTCAAATATTAAAAAAGTAAAATTTGTACAGTATTATTTTTGAAGAAATCAAAAAAGTTATTTTATTTATCCGATTTGACAATTCTCTATCAATATCCGGCAAAGACTTCTATTATCCGATTTTACTAAAATTTTACACCAGTATTTTTAGACACTAAAACAAAAAATAAAACTATCCGAGCAAAATGGATTTTATGGACACTTCTAATATACATGTATATGTATGTACATATAAAATTGTTGTGTGTTTAACCTGGATATCTAATAAAATATACAAATTAACTAAATATTAATGCAGATTAAAAACTATTTTCTGTGCTTGAAGAAAATAGAGAGTACCGAAGAATGTATGGACATAAACAGCCAAATTTTAATTAGTTTTATCTTTATGACATCCCAAATTGAACTGAAGTTTTTATTTAAAAAGAAAAACCCATGGGGCTAAAATTTTACTAAATATTCAATGTTGTAATGCATTGTGTATACTAGGATTATAACAAAAATTAGGCTCTATCTCTACGTATTAGCCAGTAGTGTTCTTACAACAAAAACCTTCGGCAGCAAATCGATTTTCTAAAATCATTTACAAACAAATTTTCAAAAATTTTAAATAGAATAATAAAATTTTTTTGGAAGCCAATGTTAAACCGCTGACCCTATCCTTGACTTTTTTTCTCTATAAATGTTGTAGTCAAACAATGACACCTGTTTATATAGAAAATTTCCAGTTTTATATTAAAAGAATTGTTTAGATTAAAAATCGATAACATTAAGGCATTTGCCTCGGGAACTTTTTAAAGCTCGAGCCGTTTTGAAATTTTCTGTTAAGTGGCCCAACTCAAAAAATCGACTTGAGTGAAATTTGCATTAGAGTGTTATTGGATAGCAGGCTAGGCTCATAAAAGTTTTTTAAACAGTTTAACTTTAAATTTAATTTATATTGAAAACAAAACTTTTTAAACCAAATTATTAAACCGAATATAATAAATTATATACGGTTACCTTTTAAGGATAAATGCAAAAATTTCCAAAAACAAAATAAAAGAAGAATCCTTTATTGTTAAATTAAAATGTTTAACTATTTATATTTAGAATTTTTGTAAGTAAAATTTTCTATCGATTTTATTTACAGCCTTGTTACTTTTAACAGCCATTTACCAAGTCGTAAACTGAAACTCAATGTCAGTCAGAGTATATTGCCATGTTGCGTTTCGTAGCCAACCATTATAAAAGGAATATATCATTTATGGCGTCATTGTTGTTTTTTCTTAACATTGTCCTGTACTGACATTTGACGTTTTAAAATGATTTTTATTTTATGACAGCTCATCATAGCATGACATTCTTGTATGGCCACGTATTGATTAGTTTGTCAATTATTAGTCATTAAAGCGTAAATTGTTTGTTTCTTTCGCTATTTTAGACAATAGACAATTCTTTTAAAAAGTTCTTGGAAATTTCATTTGCTTGAAGATGACATTTCAATTTTTCCATATTGTTAAGGAGTGTTTAAAAATAAATGTTGAAATAAGTTACGCTTGTCAAAAAGAAAACACAAATTGAATTTTCTTTAAAAGCGTAAATAAGATAGTGGTCAAATCTTAATGAAAATGTTTCGGTTGGATTAAGGCTTTACGCTTTAATAGCTTTAATGTATTTAATTTACGAAACAAATTGAACAGTTTAAACCGTTAAGGGTCAAATTAGTTGCAATACCCACATATTTATGTTATATATATTAAAATATTATTTTTTTAAATGTATTGCATTTTAATATTTAATTCCAATATTTATTTTTTTAAGTGTAAATTTTTGTGATATAAATCATCATATTAAAAGATTGATTTACCTTTGTTGAGTTCAATAAAAATGTTCTTGTTATTATACGTACACACCTACAATGTTTTGATATCGAGCTCTCTCAACAACAAAAACAATAATAAAATTCACAACAATGCTATGTGTTACTTTTCATTAAAATTCAAATTCTCCACAGTTTTTATAAGTATTTCTTTATATTTTTTTAATTTATCAAAAATTCTGTATCATATACAAAAGAAAATTGTGTTTATTTTCATTTTTGTTGAATATTGTGTTTTCAAATCAAAGAAATAATTAAAGAAATTATGCAATACAGAAAAATCCATCATTCAACACTACTCAATATTTTTATAATTTGAAGTTGAGAACTACGATCAGTCAACACATGCAATGGGGGAGATAAAAGTGCTAGCAAGTGTGTATTTTATATTGAAATAAAAATATAGAAACAAACATACAAATCTGCTGACATTACAAATAAGGGTCCACACACACAAAAGAGATTCCAAAGATATGAACAAATGATAAATTGTATATGTATATGTAAATCCATATGTTGTAGCCTGTATAAACCTAAAGACATGTATGTACGGTATATACAACATGTATTTATGTCATCCATATCAATTTAAAGATATGTTTTAATTGTATGTAATAAAAGTAGTTTTTCGATCGTTTTGACTTTTTTGTACTTTATGGGAATATTTTAGTATCAGTCAGTAGTGACATTTACAAATGACATATAATTGTTAGGCGAGACAAATTTGTTGCTGCAGCAGCAGCTCTTTATATCTCTTTAGATGTGTCTGTTAATTGTTCTATTAGAATTATCAAATGATGATAAACTATGAGAAGGCTTCTTCCGTAAATATTTTTGTTGTGTTAAACAAGACTACCCGCTGTTTACTTTTAATTAAACGATGAAAATATTCCATCAAACTACCATCATCAAAAGGTTCATCAATAATACATATGTATGTATAAGAACAAAATAAAAATATACATGAACAAAACTTCTATTGGGAAATATGGGAATTATCATTTTAAAATATCCTAGTTTTCGCTTCAAAAAATCTTTGATTTGTCGCTTACAAAAATCCGGGGATTTTTCAAAATAAATCCCGGGATCCCGATTGGCATCCCTAGTACATACATAAATATTCATAAGAAAACCTTTTAAACACTCTAGTAAATAATGGTTTAATAATTTTAATGTTATATCCTTCTTGGACAAAAATGTGTTAATTTGCTAAGAAACCATGTCATCATTTTCCATTTGTCTTTGTTGTACGGTATCCGCAACCATTCGCCATTGGGTTTTACCAAAAATAATTAAGAAACCATCGGTTAGTCTTAGTGCAAATGGAAAATATTAAAAATTATTAAACAGCACCAAAAACTAACACCTTTACTTGACCTTGTGGATGCTCATAAATGTATACTTAACTACATCTAAGTCCAAGAATGTCCTTGTAGCCAAGTTAATATCATTAGCACTTCTTACATTGTTTACCACACTTTCGTACATTCATATATCAATACATGTATATTGCGACAAACGTACGTATGTATGTATATAAGTATCAGTAAAAAAAGTGAGTGCATTAAGATGTAAAACACTAAACAATGAAAATAACAAATTCACACTTCATTATCATAATTTTTTCTTGGTAGTAGTTAAAGACTGCAAAATGTAAAAATACTGTCACTTCTTAAAGATCCAACTGTTTTGTATACTAAAGTACTGCACAAGATAACAATTTTTAATTTTTTTAACTAATTGTCGCATTATTGTTGTCCTGTGCAGGCCTTTATTGTATATCCATTTACGACTAGAGTATCGCATTTTAGCCGAAGTTGTCGGATGATATATGTCCAGCAAGTTTAAGTTACTATACATACATTAAACATTTTTCATTATGTTTCAAAGTTTGCCTATTATTTGCTTCTGATTGTAACCCGATCCGTTCTTATTTCAGTCCAACTACATATAGTCTATAACTTCTTCTGTAAAATTCAATGAGAACTAAAAGCGTAAGTACAAATTTAAATTCATTTACAAAAGATTTAAGAAAACTTCTTACTCTGGCAACTTTAATGTGGTCAAATGCTTCATTTCCAATTGTATAGGTTTTTTAATTTAAAATAAGGTAAGTAGAAAACGGCATTAGTACCAGTACTGGCTACATTTGTTGAAAGTTATACCTTAAGCAAAAAGAAAATAAAAACGAACAGAAAATGGAAAACGAAAAACATCGCATTCAGTGCGGTGCACCAACTTCCCATGAGACCATAAGGATATTTTCATTTCTACATATATTTCATTACAACAAATCTGTGTATATACATTCATATGTAGGTTAGGGTGTCCCGTGGACCACCTTATAGGAGGAATACCTCTAAAACGATGCGTTTTAATGTACTAAATACGAGAAAATTATAATTTTTAATGCCAAACTATTTTTTTTTAAATTTTTCTTTATGAGCTAAAAATTACGAAAATTTTGACACCCATTTCGATAAAAAGCGAAAATATTATTAATTGAATATTCTTCAGGCTCGAGTTCGAAAATAATATTCCTTTCCAACCCACTAAAAATCATATTGTAGACCAAAAATATTCTACAAAAATTTTAAAATTGTTTTTGGTGCGATCAGCTCAAAATTGCGGAATTGTTTAAAATATATTTTTTTTCTCAAAAATTATACTGAGAATAGGATTTTAATTGCTGATAGGGAACTGATGATCTTTCAAAAAAAATATTTTTTATTTTCTCGTGTTTATTACAGCAGCACGCATTGATTCACGATATTCCTACATAGAATTTAAAAAAAGGCTGTTCCTCGAGACTCTCTAAAGTAGGTATTCTAGTATATGTATATATACAGCAGAGGAAAGTTAAAAATATAAATAGATTTTTTACATGAATGTGGAAGAAAAGTGACCAATGCGGATATCCATAAATAATAATATGTGTGTTATGGTTAAAATTAAAAATATTTTAGGAAAAAAACAGAATTATTATGAGCCAAATGCACATATACATATGTACATTTTGAAATAAACACATATTTTAAGGTTACATTTTTCCAACGATAGTTAATATGTATTACAAAATGATTATCACATTGCAACACATATAAAATTCTTTTTAAATATTTAAAAAATTAAAATCAAATATAATATTGTATACAAATTATTAGAAATAAAAAAATACTCGGTAAAAAACAAAGAGAGGGTCTACGGTTTATTCCCCTTTCAAATTTATTTTAAAAAATTATATATATACTAGCTATACCCAGTGTGCTTCGCTACCCTCATCGTAATGGAATAAAATAAATATCATTATTGTAAATGTATATATATATCTGCAATATCAAAAATTCCCCT
>NC_060952.1:101386718-101389395 GCF_022045245.1 Lucilia cuprina | reverse complement strand
CTTTAGCTTTAACCGTTTAGGCTGTGCGATGATGAATCAGTCAATCAGTCAGTCAGTCAGTCAGTCAGTCAGTCAGTAACGTTAGAATTTTATATATATAGATAACAAAAACAAAACTATTTGTTTTACAAAGATTAAAAAATATGGAAGTTATGGTATAAAAATTTAATTTTGAAGCAAAATATGCAACTTATTGCATTATAACAAAATACGCAAAAATAGGCAACAACAAATCGATGCCATTTTGTAGCAAATTCTTTGTTAAAAAAGAACTTGTTAAAAGTTATTTAAAATAACTTATTTTTGAAAACATGCGTTTGCATAGAAATGCTTGCCCAATATATGAGCACTTATAAAAGTTTTTTAATTATAGAGTTAATAATATCCAAAAAAATTGTTGATGTCACATTCAAAGTATTTTGTGTGAATATAAAGATACCCTAACATGTTATGAATCCGTTAATCATTTTAATCAAGGGGCGCAAAAGTTATAGCGGTTTTCAACTAAATATTTTAAAAAAATTTTAAAATAATAATTATAAAAGTAATTCAAACTCAACTCATTAAATACATAAATACCATACGATTTATGTATATTTAAACATTTTAAATATACAAAGAAACAAATTTCATTTTAGTATTTTTTTACTTGTTGGTTATAGTTTTTGAAAAATTGCGAATTGGTAAAATTTAACAAAAAAAGTTAATATCTGAATTCTACGAGCTTGATTTATATGGGAATGTAATTAAAAATTGTGATTTAAAGGATTTAAATATTTATAGAGTGATGCTTTTTGAAGCTATGTATATTTTATTTGGTCCACAAAACCTACAATTATTTAAATATTTTGATGCGCTCCAGTTTTAAATTAAGTTGTATGTATATGTATATATATGTACATATATACATGTGGTCAGTCTGTTGTTTAGGTTAATGCATTCAACTTTGACGATTCCGATCTTATCCATAATTTGTCATATTAAACTGTTTGAGAAAAATAAGTAATCATTTATTCATAAATTTAATATCAATATAGTGTGCTTGTGAGTATGAAAGTTCAGCTGCTGATTAAGTCATTAAACATGTTTAAAAAGTAAAAAAATGGTAAAACTATGTTGATTACTTGAACAAAATTTATTTTTTCGTATTCTACACACATCTGGAAGACATTAATCGCCAGCATGCAACATGTGAATGTGATGAAGGTCCTAAGAACAAACTGTAACAACATAACAAATATTTCCATTTTGTCCTGCTGCGTTTTCATGGATGTACAAGTATTTCAACACAACTCCCCCAACAATCATAGCTTAATATGTATAAATTCACATAATTCATAAAGAAAAAAAAACGTATAATAGAATCGGCAGCTAAAATAAAACACATTACAATTCGAATGGGGCTGGGGAGATAGAAGCTCCCCCGAAAGATGGATCTACATGCTGACTTTGATGGATGTCAGTTCTTTGTCAAAAAAAATCAAAAAGTTGTGCATATTGCTCTCCATTTATATCCAGCAAGTTCAATCATACTAAGGTTTAAAACTGTATCTTACACGAGAGATTCTATGGACGGTGAGTTGAGTTCTTTTTATGAGTGACTAAATGAAGCAATCGATGGAGTAAATCTACTGCGTGTTTTGAATTTGTTAAAAATCTTCTGTCTCATATACTTTCATAAAACAAATAGAAATTCAAACTTAACAGAAAAAAAACAAAGAAAAATCTAAAATCATTTGGGAATTCCTGTGTATATGAATTGATAAACTACCATACAAAAATCATACGAGTTTATTGTCTACGTTAATCTACTCCATCTCCTTATTTTTTCTTCACACAAGTATCCAGCAAATCCAAATAGACCAAACCAGAGTCAGTATTTAGCATGAAAAAACATGGGGTTGTAAAAGATTAACACGCTGACATTTAACGCACATTTATACACCATTTAATAGCTTAACAGCTTCTTTAATTGGATTTAGATGTAAGATGGATAAAAATCATTTTACACACTCTTTCGAACATAAGAAACTAAAAGGAAAAGTTGTAAAATGCTAAAAATCATTTTTGAATCAAATCTCTGGGGTTTTTTATTAGATTATAAAGGGATTCGTTTTTATTTATTTGCTTAAAAATATTAAGAAAAAATCAAAAATGTTTTATGGAAATAAAATTCATGATATTTTGTATTTTCAAACTTTATTTAATTGATCCGAATATTCATCATAGAATAGTTGAAATCAAAGTTCAAAGAACATTTTTGAACATGAGTTATAAAATTCATGGACAATTTTTTTAAACCGGTTGCTATCTTAAAAATGTTAGAATTTTACATTCGAAAAAATTTTAAGGTGTTTTTAACCGGTTAAGCGATAACTATAGACTAAGATAACGGGCCTTAATGAATCATTTTAGTTATTTATGTTTTATCATTTTGTTGTATATTTTTTCTTATATTAAATTACGATTTATATTATAAGTTTTAATCAAAGTGTTCACATTTAACACTATTGTATTTAACAAAAAAAATTAGAAAAATCTTATATGTTTTTCTCAATCTTTATTTTAAATTTATCTATATATATAAAATTCTAACGTTACTGACTGACTGACTGACTGACTGACTGACTGATTGACTGATTCATCATCGCACAGCCTAAACGGTTAAAGCTAAAGA
>NC_060952.1:101345017-101382517 GCF_022045245.1 Lucilia cuprina | reverse complement strand
AATATAAACATTTATAAGATCAGGGATCAGGTAGAAAAATATAAACCAAAATCCCAAGATAATTGGTTTTCAGAACAATACAACCACTAAGTGTGTGTGTGAGTATAACAATTTATTTTTGTACACACAGATACATCTATATACCTACAACCTGTTATTATTAAAAACCTTATTGGGTTTCTTATTTTCCTTTTTCGGCTTTGAAACCTCAAAAATACTGAATTGTGCAAAATTATAATCATCTTCAATTCAATTCCTATTCAGCTGCTTTAGCCTGTATCTTTCGAGATCACGACATGATGTCCATCATTTGTAAGATCTTCGAAATAAGGTTTTTTAAAAGTATCACAAATAAAAAGCCGAAATATTTCATTAGAATTGTATCAAACATTCAGGTGTTATTATGATTTGTATGCTACAAACCTGTCAGTTAGAATCCCATCAGTTTTTTGACGTTAGTGATCCTGTGCAAATTGTTTGATATTTTCAAGTTTAGAACAAAATCATTAAAAATAAAAATACTGCACATTGCATAGGCTAGCTTGTTCTTGATCTTGATATTTATATATCAATATGAAGCTAATTAAACAGTTGAAACTCCTCCATATAAATATGCATCTGTCTGTTAATTTTTTTCAGTTGTTGTTATAATTTAAGTTTTAAAATGTATATACAATTTATAGATGTATATGTAAATTCGAAAAAAGTTTGGGGACTTAATAACAAAATACGAGGCACATCTGTTCCTTGTATAGTATAGACAGGACATTAGTTTCTGTTCTACTTACCTTACTATGTTATTGTTTTCGTTTTTAATGTTATTTAGTACGAGCCTAATCTGTTTAACTTATCTGATTAGAAAAGTAAGCAAACCCTAATGAAGTTATTATTGTTAAATGGTTCTTGTCTGCTCCAAAGAACTAGTGCTCTTGTCATCTTTATATTGAGTTTTTTGTGTTAGTTTTTAACCCACCATGAAATTTGAATGCTCTTAAAAAATGTTCGTTGTCTGGATGTACGTATATACAAATATATATGTATATTATGCCTCTAATTGCTTTTAAGTGTTTTGTTCTAATATTATGGCCGTTAAGTATGAAATTGACAAAGGGACCTAGGTAAGGCCTCTCAATTGACTTTCTACTAATTCGTTAAAAGTCGTTACACATGTAATTATGTGCTCTTTAAAAATACTTTGATTTCCCTGAACATTTGTCTTAATACTTTTTTGGTTTGAATATATAATTACATCAGTTGTATTTCGCATTACAATTTTTATGAAATTGTTGTATAGATTTGGATGCTATTAACGGTTTATATGTATACTTAATTCAAATTTACACGAAAAATTTGATGCAACTTGTTAAATTTAAATAAATGCAAATATTTAATAATAAAGCAGTTATATGAAAAAAAAAAAAATAAACAGTATTTGTATTTCTTTAGATTTCAATAGCTACAAAATGTATCCTTATTTACGTTTACTGATGTCCAAGATATAAAAGGACGTGTTTACTTTTTTCTCTATCTTGATTTTCTATAGAACTTGCCACGTAAATTTATTATTATCACAAAATAACTGTTGTTATATAACTAGGAAAAAAAACGAACACAAAAATCATTAACAATATAAATATTCTTGACAATAAAATGGAACTACTTAGGAACCCAATTATACTTTTCTATGCGAGTTGATTTGATGAGTACATATAAATGTGTGTTATCTTAAAATGAACAATATCTGCTCTATGGACACAAAGTTAAATAAAATACAAAAAAGTATAGTCGGGTATTGTCGATAATATGATACCCTACACCAGTTGTTATTATTAGATTTGTCTGTCGTGTTACATGTATAGTGAACATAATTATGACTTCAAAAGATATATTTGGAGGGTTCAATTGTATGGAAGCTATGTTAAATAATGGACCTCGTCTCAGTTTCCTCTCAGTATTGATAATCATAATCTCATTATAATTTGTCAAAAAAGACACTTTAAATAAATATTTTTTCCATGTACAGAAAAAAATGTGTTCTCCGGATGAAGCCCCACGGTGGTGTTTTTCATCCACTATGTAGACTTGACAACGGTCTACCATCGCCCCTGAATCCTTCAATAAAGAACTTAGGTGGCAATTTTAGTACATGGATTTGACCGGTCCATTTACAAGCACTTTGCTGAAGCTATCTAATCTCTGACCATTGGATGGCCTCTATTGATTCGACAGCAGCATCTATAGACATTACCGGTCGACCGAAGTACGAATCCATCAAATAAGCCTAGGACTTTGTTCTTAGTCACAGGGACACACTGTGGTAATTCTAATATGAAAAAAGTATACTCTGAACATATCTGGACAAGGAAGGAAAATTTAAATGGTATCATTAGTTATCCGTCATCATACAACCCAGCACACATCTCATTCATACGACACTTCACATTCATCCCGTACAATATACAATTAATACCAACTCATTCCAACGCTCAGTCCCACAGTCACTCCTCTGTGGGGTATCTGTTGTTTCAGCAACAGCACCGAACTTATCCCGAAATATTGACTTTACCTTACATGAGTCTTATAACCGCCACTTACTCTTCACGTGAATTTGGGTTTAAACCACAGCCACTACGTGGATCCCGAAGGAACCTCAACCAACTGAACAGGCAGGACATAGTCCTGCGAGCAACTGGCCACCAGTAGTACCAGATTATTCGGTGCTCTCGTCTGACCTCTTTTCAATCTATGCAAGGACTGTAACCAATTTTTTAGTCCCGGCCAGACTAGAGGTATTGGCCACCTCTTTTTTCCCCGGGATTGCAATAACACCAAGGTGGAAGCTCCGGACAGCCTGCCTTTCGGTCGGTCATCGTATTCTATGGCGGTTGGTATACTTAAGAGTTGCTATATGACCAATGTTTTTGTGCGTAACAGACAGCAGCATTTATACCCTACTAAAGTAGGGTATAAATTCAAACAACAATGAAGCTATTTTAGATGATGCACTTAAGAAGAAGATAAGAATGATCAAACGACTGTCTATTGTGTAAACATTTGTAACTATTAGACAATTTTTAAAACGAGGCATATGTAAGAATTGGGTTTTAATGAAAATAGTTCAAATATGTTACTAAATATTGATGACGTTTTTTCCTTTTTTGTAATTTTGATAAAAATCTTTAAATGAATTCTAAGAATAGAATATTGTGACGACATAAAATTGTTTAAAACAGGTGTGACACTTTCCATTATACAGAAATACATACAAATGTACTTGGATAAGATTTAAATAAATATTATATTTTTTATTTAAATTAAATCGCTTTTTATGATTTATGTATATTCGAATACTTTAAATTTAATTTTCTGTCATAACAAATAATTCCGTGTTAATCCATTCATTAATTATATCTATTTCCTATTCGCATAGTACAACACATATGCACACGAACACATCAAACAATTTATGCTTTTCGATTAATTTTGGGATTTAGGGATTTTTCAATAGTCTAATTTTCAGCATGAATAAATAATATCTCGTGAAATAAATAAATAAATGAATAAAGGAATAAAAATCATTATAATATGTAAGTGTCCGTTCACACAGGCGAGTTGACTAAATAAAACATTGATACCATGTTACAAATAGTGGCCAAATTACACAAAAGAAATATTAGTTTAAAGTTTCATTGAATAATTTTACATATTTCTTTTATGTAGTTATATAAATAATGCGTATTAAAAATGTTGATATATAATAAAAATTATCATAAGAAAATTGTTAGAAATTATATTTAAAAAAATTAATTTATAATGAATTTGAATGAAATATATACAAGAAATTAATTACATTTCTATTTGAGTGCTGTGATTTAAATAAGATTCTTTCAACAAAAAATTGGCTACATCCTGTTTTAAATTTTTTAGGCTGGAATCGTTATGTTGTGCATATTAAATATTATACATTCTAAACCAATAAAAAAAGTTAATTCACAGATACAATTTATGTTTATAGATGTTCCAACAAATCTCCAAAGTATTCTAAAAAGACCAAAAATAAATGAAAAAGTAGAAACAAAGTCCCAAACAAACTTCCAAAACTGAAATTGCAAATATCGAATGAATGAATGTTGGAAATATGAACAACTTTTCCTATGGGTATATTTTGTATTTAACATGTAAGAGTATGTATAAAAGAAATTTATGATTTTTCCAAAACTAAAAGAAAAAACAAAAATAACGACAAAACATACAAATTATGAACAGCAAAGTGCTTAAGATGGTTTTCGCAAATTGAAGCCAAAAATATTAAAATCTGAAGATTATAACAACTAATAAAGCAATTTGTTGGTTGCAAATATAAATGACGTTTTTAATATAAATTTTTCAAATAAAGTAATTAAAAAATTACCCCTGTGTTTAAGCATGCAGCATAAAACAAAACAACTAAAATGGTGCAGTCGCTCATGGACGATCCTTTATTATTCAGCATGTGCTACATGTGAATGGATGTCTGACTGCATTTAAGACTTAAAAGTAAATTAACCACAAATGTAAAAAGTCTATCAGTGCCAGACATATTGCACTCAATAGCGTCAACATTTATTGCACTAATTAACTAATTATTGTACTAAAAAAATACAAAAAAGAAAGTACACAAACTTTTCTGGATTCTATAAATTTAACTAAAACAAGTAGGAAAGTATAGTCGGGCATGGCCGACCATATAATACCCTACACCGTGAGTATATTTTTAAAATTTTTATTTTCCATAAAGAAACTTTTATGTTGAATTTTACCTTAATTCCAAAGTATTTAAGCAATTTATTGATAAAAATACAAAATTTTCTAAATGGGGCCTTATATAGGTCAAATATGGACCGATCCTCGGTAAATTTGCTAAAAGAATATATTTTTAAATAGCAGTTAGTTTTGTAGAGTTTTGCATTCATCCACTCAAAAAATGATTCTGAATCGATCGGTATACTTTAAGGTGGGTATTGGACCAATATTTTTGTGTGTTACAAACATCAGCACAAAAAAGAAAAAAATTTTAAGAAATTTTTTGAAGGGGGTTTTGTATGGGTTCTAGGGTCAAATAAGGGCCGATCACTACGAAAATCTGCAGTGTCATTTATACTTATATAAAACTTATATGTGCCAATTTTTAGAGAGATAATAGCATATTTGACGTAATTATAACATAAAAAGCCCAAAGCGGGAGGTACGGCTGTAAACAAATTTCAGTATTTATTGGGAAATTTGTTGCTGTTGTTTTAAGAAAATTAAACAACAAAACCAAAGTTAAGTATTTGTATAAATAATTAACTTTGGAGGCCAAATGCAGATTGCACTTACTTGGGGTTTAAGGTGAGTAAATAAAACAAACGATATAAACGTTATAAAATTTATTTTAATGTTGTGGTTTTTTTTTTGTAATATTTGAGCTGCTGACGCTTCTGAGTTCTTCAAAAAACTATAATGGCGCTTAGGTTGATTGACGGGATGTCATTCTTGACACCTGTCAATCTTTCTAAGCGTCATTCACAGTAATGTGACTGACCACAGGCGTAGCGAGCGGGGACACATTACAAGAGAGGCTCTATGTCGATGTCAAGATAGTCATCATCGCTGGCATCTTCCTGGGCCTCAACAGGCTGTATGGGGGCTAGGTAAAATAATGGACCGATTACAACCATTTTCAATAGGCTTGGTCCCTATGCCAAAAAACATGTTTGGTCAAAATTTCATCAAATTATCTTGAAAATTGCGCCTGTACCTTGCGTACAGGCTGGACAGCCAACCAGCTAGCCGGACAGACGGACGGACATGTCTTAATCGACTCACAAAATGATTCTGATCGGTATACTTTCAGGTGGGTATTGGGCCAATATTTTTGTGTGTTACAAACATCAGCACTAACGTATAATACCCTCCCCACTATAGTGGTGTAGGGTATAAATATGTATATGCACATGTTTGCTTTATTTATGAGTAATTTCAGCCAACTGTTTCATTTTCTGTATTTTATTTTATCAAAAAGATGTTAAACACTATTTTCTCCACACCTTTTTTATATTAGACAAATTTTCGTTCTATGTTCTTTTCACACCTGACTATGTTGCATACGTACGTATTTAAGCGCCACTTTTCCTTTCAATTGTTCGAAGTTTTTATATTTTCTTTTTGTAAATATAAATTGTTAAGTTGATAAAACGGAAAACTATGTTCTTTAAAAATACATACATACGAACGAACATACAAATATTTTTTATATGGATATTCTTATATTTATGTATAAACAAATATGATAACGGAACTTGTTTGTAATAATTTTAAAAAACCATAAAAGTCATTGTATATTAATAAAATGTTCATTTTATTTATTTGTGGTAAAGGTGTGAATTTGTTCCTTATTTACATTTTTTATTTTATATTTTTCTTTATTTTTTTTTTTTTTGTTTATACTGACTACACTTGCAGTTTGAGTAAACATTTTAGTGTTGTTTTTATGTTCATAATTTTATTACCTTCTTCTTAAATTAATTCATTTGTTTTCTAACATTCCTCTAACATAATCAAACTACAATGAGCAAATATAAAAAGACAAACATATATATGTACATATAGTACATACATATGTATACCACAATCGTAAAACTGCTTCCGCTCCACACTAAAACAAAACTACATATAATATAACAAAATATGCATAAAATGTGCATGTAGGAGATAGAGCTTCTTCAATACAGTTACAAAATAAACCACAAAATGAAAATAATTCAAATTTAATTTTGTACATTAATAAAATTAAACATGAAGCTAATGATGAAAAGGTCAAACGGTTATGTTATTGGTCATCAATATTGCGTTTTTTACCGCTAAGTTTATTATAAGTTTACAAACACTTCCTAGAATATATTTGAAAGTACTTTTAACCACAAATATTGAATTTTTAAAAACTTTTATTAGAGTAGGGTGATATCATATAAGTACATAATACCTTAAATAGGCCAAGCCGAATCTTCTAAAACTACCATCAAATTTTGTTCTGTAAAATTAAAGTAAATTTTGAAGGTCTTCTCATTTGTATGCTGAATTTTACTGTTCGAAATTAATATAGACATTAGATTTCGGATGTTTTGATCCTTATAAAATTTTAGGTACTTATAAAACATGTTTATGTCGAATTTCATCGCTATAGATACTTATTTTAGATAGTTTGTCATCTATGGAATGTATGATCAATTAACTACCCATCCTTATAAAATTTTGCAAAGAGATTAAGGTTCCCAAAAAATATGTTTATGCAGAATTTTATAGCTTTAGATACTTCTTTAAATCATTTTATGACGGTACCTTATTTGGAGGGTGGGGTCAATTATGTTCCGATCCTTATACAAGTTTACAAACAGATTAATTTGCTTATTAAACATCGAATTTCATCGGCTTAAACTTTAAGATAGTTATCCGCGCTAAAGTCATTTTCTAAAGGGGACCTTATATGGCGGGTAGGGTCAATCATAGGCCGGTTCTTATACAATTTTACAAAGAGATTAATATTTCTTTAAAACATGCTTATGCCTAATTTCACAGCTATATGCTTTTTTTAGCCCGTTATGATTGTTCAATTCATTTTCTAAAGAGGACCCTCTAACCAATATTTCCCATTTTCAATACCAAACCAACTCATCAACTAGAAATGCGAGCTCTCTAGCTGTTCCTGTTTTCAACAGACAGAGGATCGAACATGGCTGGATCGTGTTAGAATCCTGTGAGGACCCAGAATATATATACAAGGAGGGCACAATAACGGGTTTAAAAGACTTAGGTAATTTTACTACTTTTATGGCTAAACACTTATTACTGTGTGTTCCGAAAATATTTCTGAATTATATTTCTAAAAACTTAGAAAAATATATTAATAAAATACTTAGGAGGGGACAAATAGGGCTAAAATAATAAATACTGATTTTTTTCTATTCCAAAAATATTTTTTTAAACACGAAAGGAGGGGACAAATAGGGCTAAAATAATAAATACTGATTATTTTATGTTCCAAAAATATTTTTTTTAAACACGAAAAGCGAGTTAATTTAGTACTTTTATGCTTATTTTTATTGTCTGTCCCGAAAATATTTTTATATATATTTCTTAAGATTTTAAAATAAACATATTAGATAAGTAGAAAAAGGGTTTTTGATTTGGTACAACTATTTGTATTATTCGTTTTATATTTTTGCTAATGTTTTTTTTTTTCTGTCTATTTTAAACAAAATTATAATTTCCCATTTTGAATACAATAATTTAATATTTTCTCATATATGTACTTTTTCTATATAAAAAACATAAATTAATTTATTTTATTCTTTTAAGGTTTTTTAAATAGTTTCAGAATTCATACGTTCAAATAAACTACTTATATACATATAACTACATATGAGTTGCTAAAGAACTTATTAGAAATAATTTAGAACACAACAAGGTTCCTAAATATTAGTTGTTCGATATCATTATTTCCAAATTTTATTTTTTAAGAATTAGAAATCATTCTAGAAGTAAAATTTTTAAATGTTTCTGAAGTGCTGTTATAAAAATTATCAAATAAATATTTTTTATTATAAAAAATGTATTTAAGGAATTAATAAATGGAGAAAATTTGTTTTTAAGATATTGAATTTTGTTGAAAATAAACAGGTTTTTTACTATTAAATAGTATTTTTTAATAATTTAATTAATAGAAATTATTTGGTTTGTTCGTTATTTGAAATTCGACAATTTTCATTTGTTCCAACGATAAATCGTTAAAAATTGATCGATTAACTATTCGACGATTAATCGTTTGAATACACTATTATGTACATAATATTTAAAATTTTAATTGTACTACAAAAGACATTTCAAAAGAAATATTAAGTCATTTCTTTGAAATCCTATAAATTACTTTAATTAAAACGGCGTCGTCGTATATATGTCACAAAAAAATAAATTCCTCAAAAAGACTGAACTTCCTTTCCATTATTATGCAACAGTCGCTTGGTCGAAAATACTTAATATATATCTTTTTAACAAATACGTTCCTACAATAAACTTCCCTCAATAAAATAATAAACGAATTGAAAAACTAAACGTTCAACAGATGAATAAAATTTAGTTGTACTTTGATAGTTAGATCCAAGATAGATTGTTACGCAATGATAAGCTGTTGTTTTGTTCTTAAGAATCCAACTCAGTGACAACGACGTAACACTGCAGACAAACGTATGGCTCTCTGGTACATTCCTGATATACACGTTACCGAAAATTAAAGCGATTTATTTGGAAAAAATAAATACGAAGTCACGTAGTAGACAATATTAATGAAATCGAAGATTTTTTGGTAGAAATTAAAGTGAAAAATAAGAATAACACAACAAGCAGACTAATTGAAAAGAAGAAATGAAAGGAAACAACCTAGAGGAATTTATGACTTGTGTCGCTTTCAGCGCCAACAACTCGTAACACAGACTACTTTTGAAATATTTCGAAGGAATTTTTCACAAAAGGAAGATGAGTATGATATTAGTGTAAATGGAGATCAGGATGACGACGACTTCGATGGAGAAGATTAAAACACAACATCAACGCCACATATGTATATTGTATGTATTCATATCTACATACGTAAAGAGGATTAGAGCAGACAAAGTGCAACAAATATTTTCTCATTGAAAATAACACGAGCAGTGATCAGTACATGAATTTGTACGTATTTATGTATGTACATTAGAGTACTGCAATCTTGTATAAAAACTAAATTTTTTATAGGCCCTCTAGAATAAATGAAACGGCAAAATAAGAGATTAAACGTTTGAGTAATAAATAGACGGCCTACCCATGTTCATCAGGAATAAAATGAGTGGGCTTTCATCTTTCATTTCTATCCTCATATTTTATTTGAAGAACTTTGACATTCATCTGAACATTTAGAGAATAACTTCCATACAAATTAAATAGAAAAATTATATGTCTGAGAAACTATTAGAGCTAGGGTCTTCAAATTGTACATGAAGAACTTTGACATTCATGTGAATATTTAGAGAATAGCGAGCGGACTTATTAAATACACAATTTTGTATATCTTGGAAATTTTTTTAGAAATTGTAGATTTTTTTGATAATACAGCAAATAGTGGTGTAACGACTGATAAAATGTTAGGCCCTTTCGTTAAATCAAAAAATTCGTTATATCGAAATTATTTTTTCTAGTAAATTTCTGTATTTAATGGACAAAAAACAAATCAAATTAATGTTTGAAGTTATTATATTTAGATGGTTTAAAGAATTTAATGATGGATTTTTCTAACAAATTAAAATGTTCGTTATATCGGCTTTTCATTAAAGTGAGATACGCTATACCGGGATATGCCTGTATTTTTTAAAATACAGATCACGGGTTAATTCCTTTTTTAATTAATATGACCGTAAAATAAATAATATTTTAATATTGTACACTGAGACAAATATTTTAAAATTTTACCTTTGACCCCCACAGTATAGGTTAAAATTGTCTGGTGGATTTTTAATAACTTTTAAAACTGTCAACCAATTTTTGCATTTTATATCTTTATTAAATGTTTATTACATGTAAATGGCGATTCCGTTACATTGTAATGTAGAATGTTAACACTAACCCCCGTATTTATAAAGATATTAATCGGTTATTTTAGGTTTATTATGTACATTTTCATACTAATTTCCTACAATAAACCATCAATAACTTTATTAAGCATTTATGAATATGGGAGGTAAAAAGCTGATTTTATTCCCTCGTAAATGCACCTCAAAAAGAGCCGTTGTTAACCCTATCGTATCTCTCATTATTTCGTAAAATCAAGTCCTGGATAAATACTTCAGTAACCGCATCACACAGGACCAGGCGAACAATATTCTGACTTGGCTTTCCCAAATTAACTTTAAAAGTGGGTAAAGACGTTTTATTTGCATAGCTGAAAAAGACTTTTGTTATCATTTTTAAAAATTTTCTTTAATTGAATGAAGTTTTGTTTGCTATTGTCTATGTATTTAAGAGTTCAAATTAAATATCAGATTTGAGTGAATAAATTAAATATTGCGTTTTAATTACTATAAATTACTTGCAATTTTTATTCACAGTTAATACTTAACTTCGGTAAACTTTATGATAATTTATAGAACGCAAACATTATTTTCAGAGTTCGAAACGAGTGCATTTATTGGTACAATGACACCCTCATTATTGATCACATATTTATTTAACGAACTGCATTCTACAAAATATGCGAGTTCTAATCAATTGTATGCCCAAAAAACTTAAGCCGGCTTTAACCGATCACACAAGAAATATGATCTGTCAAAATATACGGATGGGATTTCCTTTTACTTTTTCATTAGACTTTACATACGTAAAGTGTGATCGTGTGAAGTGCCCTTTAGTAAACATTTTAACCCATATAGTGGACCAATGGATATTTTAAAGTTGTTGTGTTCTACACAAGTGCCAATAGACTATAATAGTAATTTCACTACAAATGTTATTATAATAAAATTTTAATTTATGAAAACTCTATTGACCAAGAATGATAAACTAAAGATTACGCTTTGTTCCCTTTTGAATGTTGAAATTAAAGTAAATTTTGGAAGGTCTTCGTATTTATTTGATATTACTATTCGAAATTAATATAGACATCAGAGCGTTTTTCGGAAGAGAGCCTTTGGGATATTTTTGTTGTTATAAAACTTGTTTATGATAAATTTCACTACTACACTGCTATTATTAAGCCAGTTTTGAGCGATAAAGTAATGTTCTGGTCAATTATGAACCGAACTTCATAAGATTTGGTTAGCTTGTAATAAATTGAGTTATTTCGAATTTCTTCGCTGTGCTCACATTTTTAAAACAGTTAGCGTTTCTTAATTTTTTAAGCGGACCTTATATAGGGGAAAATTATAAACCGATAATCAGAAAATTTTGATGAAACATATTCCGCTATATTGGTACTTTTACGGAAGTACAAAGAGATTTTGGTTCCTATAATCATGTTTATGCCGAATTTCACTGATGTAAATGCTTCTTTTACACAGTTATGTGCGTATAAAACTTTAAAAACAAATTTATTTTCTTATAAAACATTCATATATACCGAATTTCACCACTATATATGCTTCTTTTAGATAGTTATGTGCGTTAAATTAATTTTCTGAAGGATACCTTACATGGCTCAGCTCCCGTTTGGACGCTATCGTGTTTTCAACAGACAGACGGACGGACATCGTCTTAGAATCTAATGACATATATACTTTTATGGGTCTTAGATAAATATTTGGATGTGTTACAAACGGAATGACAAAAACTGTAAACCCCCATATTTTTTATGGTGAATATAAAAAAATATTCATCGGTTCTTGAAAAATATAACGGATTTCGCCTTAAATTTACTAAAATATAATATTTAAAAATATATAATATGATAAAAAAGTGCCGTAAAAAGAATCCAGAACAAAACGAAAAAACGTTATAAGTAAACTTTTGCTCCATAGTGTAAGAAAACTTCAGCATCAATACATATATGTATGTTTATGTCACATTTTATAAATTTTGTTTGTTGGTTTATTTCTATCTTCACTTGCAATGACATATTATTATTTTTTTTTAACTTTTTGATAATATGAGTAGGCACCCGTATTTATTTTTGTAATTCGATTTGTTTGTGAAAACATGTTTTGATACATGACTTTATACCTTCAGCAGTAACATCAGAAACAATAACAAAAAAACATTACATTATATTAACAATCAAACTCCTGTCGAAAATTGACAGTAAAGTGACAGTGAGACTTAACTTACAAAACAGAGATTGAAGTGAAGTACCTACATATGTATGTATGAATGTACACATTTGAATGTCACTCTGGTATGTAAACAACATGGAATCAACCCCATTTATTATCCATTATATCTAATCGCAAAGATTAAAAGTTTCAAAAAAATAAATCCTCAAATACATACATGCATATACATACTTATGTAAATGTAAAAAATATATGTAGTTTTCTTGTATCATCTATACAGTATTAGTGTTGCATTTTAAAAAGCGTTTTTCCAATATTATTTGTTTCATATCGTTGGGGATGCCTGTTTTTTAAATCATTTTTAAAGTATTTGATACAAACCAAATGTTTTGAGCAAAAAACTCAAGAAGCATTTGTTAAAGTTACAATACAATATGTATGTATTTTATTATACAAAATATTTGTCGTTTACTTTTAAATCTCGGAACAGTGTTCTGAAAGAACAGAATATAGAATTACTGTTTTAAGTTATTTGCGTTATAAAATCCGAACTTCTCTCGATGTGGTTTTTAAGTATTTTCTATATTACGAAAAGTTAAGGATCTGTGAAATTTAATTTATTTTATAGATGAACTAAACGAGTCTCCATCGAAATCACTACAATATAGAAGAGAGTTTAGTTGTCCTCATACAATTTTTTATAATTTTTAACACGGGCATTGAACTTTACACTATTGGAAGTAAAATATTTTATTTGCTAGATTTAACACAATATCTTTCGCTTTAAAATTAAATCAAAAATAATATTATACTTCAAAAGTTTAAGAGTCACTTTATTAACATATTTTTTTAATTTCCAAATTTTAACATAAGAATAAGTTCCCATTTAAAAAGCCATGCATGAGGAACATATTGTATGTATGATAAGTTTCTTTTAAATCGAAGACGGTAAATCCATTTGCTTTACGCTTTTATTTCTGCATGCACAGCAAAAAGCAGCGATAATAAAATCCCATTCATTTGCACCGAAAATAAGTTCGCAGGAACTTCGAGTACTTAATTGTTGTTGTTCATCGATATGCAATTCTTAACGCAATACACACAATTCTTTTATTGCTCTCTGTTCAATTGAAAATCTAACTTAATATCATTGAATACGAAATCAATATAAATAGTTATTTATTTGTATATAGAGAATTATTTGTCTATCTCTATCTACTACCCTCATTATTTTTTACATCTAACGGTAAGTGTTGCTATAATTAATTCAGTTTGGTTTTTATGTTCCATGACAAATTGTTGTCATCAGTCTGATTGTGATTGTTTTGCAATAAATGGGAGGATTTTCATTTAAATTTTAATGAATTTTTAATTGTTTATACAAATGATTTTAATAATGTAGTTTTAAAATACAAAACAACGGAATGGGATGCAAAACCGCACAACTAAATTAACAAAAAACAAAAAAAAAATTAACATAAATTAAAATCACAATAAGTCTTCCACTTGTAATTCAAATATGTTTTTCATTTCTATTTCCATTTTAAATATAATGGCTGCAATTACAATGATAAAATTTCAATTAAAACGTACATTAGCTTTTAATAATTCCAAATTGATTTATTAAACCAACAATTTCTAAATTTTATATTAGGTCTGTTCACGTACAGTTGTAACAGTTTGCAACATTGTTACTGTTTGCTTTCAAGTTTTTCACACAAACTATTGAATTACATAGAAAAACGATGAAAAAATTTTGTAAATAATTTGCACTAATTGGTCGTTTTCGCCTTATTATTTGAGTAAATCAACAACATCCATTTCGAAATTTTCGCGGTTTTAGAATAAAAACATATTTTTTTAGAAAACCGGTATAATGGTATTTAAAGGGCTAACTACACGCAGAGAAAAAACATGGTTCGACATGGTTAGGAAAACTATTCTATGTTTTTTGTAACAATAATTTCTTGTCATAACCAAACAATTGTTATTTTTATTGAACTTCATCAATATTTTAGTTACTGAAAACATTTATATGTTTATGACAATTATAAATTTGAGAATGATTTTCTGAAAAATAATTATTTTTACAACATATAAATCATGATAATTATGTAAACATATTATATTCTTTAGAATCATTTTAACTATCAAATAACCATTAAATGGTAGGATTTTACACGTTTATGCATATAATGTTTAAGATATAAGTAAAATACGTTTGCTATTAAAAATGTTTTGCTATCGCCTTTTTTATATCAGTTGTATGGTTTATCCGTACTAGATCGGATTAAATAAATTGTTAATCAAATGCAGTGTTAAAATAATTGTGAAAAATAAATACTATCCAAAAATATAATAGGATACATAAGAAATTAATAATTAAAAAAATTATATTGTGTTTATATTGGCTTGAAAGTGTGGATATGCATTTTTTATGGGAATATCAGTGCTTGGAAAATTTGTGTTTGTTTAAAAGAAAATTAACAAATAATTACATTTTACGTCGAGCACATAAGATTAACCATATGTTTAATATGTAACCATAATATGGTTACATGTGACTACTTGTAACCATAATATGATTACTTGAAGCCATTATATGATTACATGAAACCATAATGTTGTTGCTTGAAACTACAATATGATGCTACAACATCACATTATCAATATATTATGATGAAATATTCGGACTATATTTATTCATAATATGATAGGTTATTATACTAACAATGATCATAATATGATATTTCTTGATAGTAAAAATGATCATAATATGTTTTAAATTTAACTAAATTCTAACCATAATATGTTGCTCTTATGGTTACCACAACTATATTTTTTCTCTGCGTGTAAATGGCCTTGTATCCTTGACTTTGTATAAGTTAAATGCGAAATATCTTCTTCTACTTTGAACGTTATCGACTGCTAAACGGGTGAACCGCTTTTCTTGAAATTTCACAGCGTATTCCTGTATATCTGGAATAGGTAATAGAAAATATTAAATCCCTACATTTCAGATAATGTTACAGTTAGAATCCTCAAATTTTATTGAAGTAACATTAGGATAAAAAGTAGGTGGATTAGCATTAGGGGGCGTGTCACCTCAATTATAAATAAAATACAATAATTCGTTTTTCTTGGAAACGGTTGCAGTTAGAATTCTAAAAATTTGCACGAATAACTTTAGTTGCCAATTAAACATTTTGGGTAATAAATTTTACCATAAGTGGAGCGGTACCCCCGTATTAACTAAATACAAAAAAAATTATTTAGCTTAGAAACTAATATATCTAAATTCTTAAAATTTTCCAATGAAAACAACATTTCTTTGCATGTATAACTAATATTGTATAGAAAACATTTTCATATAGTCCACACTTTTTTAAATAAACTGGCAAACTTAAAATCACAGCCAGACGGGCATAGCTAAATCGATTCAGAACTTCACAAGGATCAGACGGAATGACAATGTTATATATACTCTCTATCACCCCTGACGGTGGTGGAGGATATAATAAAATGTTTTTTTAATAAAGTGAAGGACAACTAAAATGTTTTGTATGAATATTGACAACTCTACCTTGGTATTTTTTAATAAATATTTAAAAAAATAAAATTAACATAAACCTTTTTAAATTTGTACTTTATTTACATATTTAAAAACAATAACAGAAAAATCAACACTTAATCAATAAACATTTCCAATTTCTTAGTGATCAACAAGTGTTGAAAATAATGTAACATTTATACATATGTATATTGGGAAATTCATCTGCCTTCTGTTGCATCTGTTATTAGTCGCAATTAAAAATGTTAATTCATTTTAACAAAAACAAAGAACATAAATTCATTATTTCCCATCTTAAAAACAAAATATAAAAGTTAAGTTGATAAAAAAATAAAAAAATAAAATTATTAATGGTAATAAGCAGGGAAACCAAAAAAATGCTCTAAAAATGTATTTTAGCGCTTTACAAATGCAATAAAAAACTCAAAATATATTTGTAAAATTTTAAAAATATGCTCTTAAATAAATATTTTAATTATTTATTAACATTGAAAAGCTTAAAAAGACTAAAAATGTATTGAAAAAATTAACTTAATGTAATATTTTATCATTAAGGATTTATTTTTGAAAATTAATCGCATGTTTTAAAGAACTAGTTTAATAAGATTCCGTCTTACGATAAATTAACCATTACGTAACAGGAAGTCATATATGGTCCTTAAACTAATAATTTCATACGAAAGATTGACACATTTTTTCTAATTGCATTCATAGCTTCTAAACAGACATTTTTATCGGTGCTGCCATAGAACCCAATAATTTTCGATACTGGTTCTATGTCCGATTTAAAATGTAATGCCTTATCGAATAAAAGCAATAACAATGGTTCTCACGAAACTAAATTATCTTTTGCAGTTTTAAAGCTCTACAAAAAAATATATTTTTATTAAAAATTGTATAACAGGCAGTTAAATATTAAAAAAATAAACTTTTTTTAATTTTTTTTTTATAAAAATATGCACTGATATCTAAATCATATTTTATGCTTTAAAAACTAAAAATATGCTACAAAAGCCAAATCGTGCAAAATTATGCTTTATAGGTATAATATAAAAAATCTTATACATACGACACTATATTCATATTTCGGTTTCCCTGGTGATAAGTTTGGATGAAAACTAGTTAAAATTAAAAAAATACATGGTATTATTATCGATTTGCATTCCTCTCCAAGAAAAACAAATAAATACAAACCATTGGAAACTGTGAATACAACGTTTAAAAGTGATGAGTATTTTGGGTTGTTTGATAATGATGAAAGAAACTGACCTTATTAATTAAGATTAGGTGACGATATAAAACAGACAAGTTAATAACCCAGTTAACAGCTTAATTAAAGGTAACAACAGATGTTAAATGTTTATAAGAGCTTAGATTAAAATATTTTACAAACTTAGAGAAGGAACATTGTTTAAAGAGTGTTAATTTAAAAATATGTTAATCAACCTTATAAACTCGGTACAACTTTCCCCCTTGAACTTAGAAATTGACTTTTTGTTTACTAACAATAAAAGAAAAAATAAGTAGATAATTTAAATTTATTGTTAAGTGTTAATAAAAGTGACCCACTGTGCTGCTGACGGCAAGATACCAAACAGGTAAACTATATCTATATGTATTTATATCTCTAATCTCCACTGAATATATATGTATATCTCTAATCGTAAATACACACATACATACGTACAAATGTAGATTTTTAGTCTTTTGTTAAAATCAGGGAAACCAAAAATATGTCCTTGAAAGGAGTTTTATATGCGTTAAATATGAAGTAAAAACAAAAATGTGCTCTAATAATAAAAGTATTAAACATATGTTCTGAAATATACACAGCATGCGTCATTGTTTAATGAATAATCGCCATATTTGGTCCTAAAGAAAACTATCAAATAACTAATTGTGGCACATTCTGAAAAAAATTAGAAAAATTAAAAATAAAATCAATTAAAAAAATTAATTTATAAAATATAGAAAAATAAACAGAGGTTAAAAAATTTTAAAAATATATTCGTAAAATAAATACATAACAAAATTCTCAAATTGTTTCGAAACTTATAAATATGTTGTCCATGAGTTCATGCAACGCATCATGAAATACTTGCATTTACATATTTTGGTTTCCCTGGTTATGATCATCTTAAAAGGTAAAGATTATTATTTCCATCATCAACATTATAAATTTTTAACATCATGGAATACTGCTGTGTAGCAAGTAGTATTTTACAATTTTAATTCTAAATTGATTTGCATAATTTTTTCTTAAAATCTATAAAAGCATGTCTGCTGCTGTATATCTTTTATATTTATCTCATAAATTGAATTGTTAGATTTTCGACACTCTTCGTATTATTATACCCTTCACCTTCGTGAGAAATGTATATATAAATTTGTCATTCCGTTTGTAATTTCTACAATATAATTTTCCGACACCTTATAGGTAGCGGAGTAGATTTAGTCATGTTCCTCCGTTTATAAAAAAAAATATTTAATCTTAAAACGTCAATGTTGTTATTGTGCGCTTGTTTATAAAAGAAACAGAGCGAGAGCTGCAGAGCAAGATTGGCTAGAAACATGAAATAATGTATGGCCGGATCAACTGAGAACCCATTAAAGGGGACTTTTTCGTTCTATAAAAGGTACTTTTTAAATTTCCTATAATATTGACCCTAGAGACATAAAATTAAGTATGTAGAGGGCGGAGTAAGTGATTACCATTAAAAGGGGACTTTTTGGTATTGTTTTTTCGTTTCACAAAAGATACTTTTTGAATTTTCTATAATATTGAACCTAGAAATTAAGTATGTAGAGCCCGGATAAGGTGAGAAACTATAACTAGTAACCTGGCTGGTCAAAAATCTATAAAACTGGAGGTCCAGAACACGCGTTCTACGCTTTCTCGAATTCTATGCGTCTGTCAAAAAAGTATAATCAATGTATGCCTTGCCGCGTAGAATGCTTAAAGTAGATCTACTCTCTACTTTTATAAGCGTTACAAGCGGCGCACGAAAATGTCAGCTGATTTTTACATTTAATATTTTTTATTTAATGCATATTTATCAATAAAAGCGCGTAATTTTTGATGCAAAGACGCGTAGTGTGAACCTTCGACTTAAAACGGGACTTTCTGATACTTTTTCGTTTTAAACTGGTTTTTTGATTTTTAATAATACTTAATTTATTATACTGGCTATTCTATTTAACACATCATGGTAAAGGGTATATAAGATTCTGCGCAGCCGAATATTGAATTCGTTGTTCTTTCTTTTTAGATTGTTGATTTAATGAGGTGGGTGTTATTTTTCACGTGTTGCTTACAACGCTTTTCAAATGCTCAGCAGGGAACTTTAATTCAAGGGAAATATAATGTATTTAAGCCCGAAATGATATATGTAAATACATACATACCTACGTATATACATATACATATCTAAATACCACAATAATATAAAATTGTTAGTAATTTTGTTTTTTTAAAAAAAGTATATATTTTTATTAGGTCATATTAAACGAAAATCACTAAAATAAATTTGTACACTCTTAATAATGTTATTGTATTTTATGTAGCCTAATCTCTGCTTAAAATAAATTTTAAATAATTTGCTTTATAGTTGTATTTGAAAATATGAAATAAAATAATGTGTAAGTCTTACTGGTCTATATTTAAACATATTATTTTTCTTATTATATTTACACTGAACTAAGTACCCTACAAAATACCTGCAAATCCTTTAATTAGGGCTTGGCATTGCAAAAAGTGTAAAAAATAATGAAAAAATCTTCTAATACAATATGTTTTAATATTTTGTGGTTGAGAAATGTATTTTTCATTCTTAAATACAGTTGCACTTATACGTACATACAAATGCGTTATCTTTTCTCCTTATGTCTCTCGCATATTGCTGTTAGTTGGAAGCATCGTCATAAAATTTAATTGCAATTACTAAATACTTATCTTTCTAACATGGTTTATTTTTGCTACTTGAATAGAAATAAAGTACACTAGCCTGTAATTAACCTACATTTAGACAGAAGATTTTCCTCTTTTAAGTCTTAAGCCTTGAGGGCGTAGCGTTAATTATAATGTCAGATAAAGAGAAAGGATGTACATACTTGTGCGTATGACAGGATAAAGAATTTATTTTTAGCAGGTAAAAATTAAAAGAGAGAGTATTTAAATAGTTTGATCTATATTTTCATTGTTCAAGTGTTAAATTGCAAAACCGTTCTTATATTTTGTTCAATGTTGTATTTTTATTTCTAAAGTGAAAATGTTTGTTATTTTTAAACAGTCAATGAAATTTTAGGTAAAAAAGAACATCAAATTTCATTTTTTGTTTTAACGAAACAGCAAGGTAATATTTTTGTAAATGATTAGCACGTTTAAGAAGGAAAAGTTTAATTTATTAATTTATTAAATTTTAAAAAGTTTTTTGTTAATTTGCACTAATGTTAGTATTACTAGAGAGACACAAATTTTAGCTCCATCGTTCAAAAACCGTCGTACTTAGAGGAGTTCAAAGTTGTATATTTTGGTCATACAGTGAGTGTTTCTAGCAAAAGAGTTAAGATAGCTATTTCCTCATTCTTTCCTAAAAAAAAAATAAAATATTTAAACAATATTTTTCCTCAATGGGCTTTATAGTTGCATAATGGAATGCGAGTAGAATATCTATCAAAATATTTACTTTTTAACTCAAGAATAAATTTTTTTCAATATTTAGTTCTTAATTTTCTTCTATTTTTCAAAATGGACGTGCAAAATATTGAAAAAAATAAAGTTAAAAATTATTTTTTTTTATAGAAATCCCACTCACATTTCATTATGGGGCTATAAAGTCTACCGATAGAGCTAAACAAATGTGTCTGGCTTACTATCCCATAGTACTAACCTTGGGGCAAATCGGAAGACATCGTTGGGTCACTCCCCTGCAGGAACTGAAATGATAATTGTCTTAATACTGCTAGTACTAATACTACAAAGGTGCAAATATGGAAATTTTTTATGAATATTATTACTAGTAATAAACTAGTTCTAAAGAGACCAATTGGGTCTAAGAGTTCTAGTACAAATCGAGAACTCTTGGTACTAGTATTTTTGCAAACACACTTAATATTAATTTTAGCATTAAAGGTATTTCAGACTACAATACGGAATATTAATACTTGTCAAAAAATCATGTAGTATAATACAATTTCGTAGTCTAAATACAATTTGATTGATTATGACAAAAAATACTTCTGATTCTTATGGCATACCGACCGTATTTTAGAAACTATTTTCTTCTGAATTTATAAAGGTAAGAATTTATAAAATGTATGTTTGAAATAGTTATGTATTATTCTTGACATACCGACCAAATTTAATAATATTTTAATTTTGAAATGTATTAATACTCAGTATTGTAGTCTGAAAATACCTTAAAATGGTACAGTTGAGAACTAGTACTGGTGATTTTGGTACTAGTATAATACTAACTTTATATTAGTTGCATTTCCTGCTGGGTTAACACGAAAATATCCATATGTATATATGTTTACATATTGTATATTAAAACAACGGAGAAAACATATTGCGGTTTAAAATAGTCACCAAAAAGTATACTTTAATAACTAAAACATAACAAATGGCTTAAAAAGGAAATACAACAAATTAATATAGATATGAATGTATAAAAAAGAGCAGCTGTTTCTTTTTTATATTTTGGTCAAGAAAATGTCTTAGTTTTCCTTTAAAAATAAAACCAATAAATTATCAATAATTACTACAAATATATTTGTAAAAAGAAAGGTTTATGATCTAAAGGATAATAATGCTCTTCTTTGTTATAAATGTCTCTTCATACACAAGTCAATAAATGTATGAATATTTCTATAAAAGACAAACAGAAGAAATGGCAAAGTCAGCCTTTTAAACAAATCAAGCTGTCAATAAACAACAAATTCGTTTAAAATGTAAACCAATCCCATTGTACACACATATTTATTACAATATGACGATACAAAAACCACGTGGTGATGATGTGTCTATTAACATTTGCCCAACATATGTTATCAAGGATAATATATCAACACTCATTCAAACGTACAGACATCCATAAGGATATTCAGTCTACCAGGTAAAAAGACCGACAGTCAGTAAACAATGCACGAGTTTAAAAAAGAATAATGACAAAGAATAAGTAACTATGTGCGGCTTTCTTTTCAGAAAGATTGTTGTACAATTGACAAAGTAAAAAGAAAACCCCTTAGAGAAAACGTCAACAGGATATGCATGATCTGGAATCTATATATATAGAATTTCACACCTACAAATAACATCCCTCTATTTCAAAAATACTATTCAATGCCAAGTACCAACAAAGGTGTCGACTTATACAAAATAAAAAAAGGAAAATCATGCGAGCACCACAACTGGCTTCTTTATGCAAGAACACAAACCAAGAGAGCTCAAAAAAACAAGGAAGAACTTTGGTCTTCCATTAACATTATTTTGCTACTACAACTTTTTATTTCGTAGGAAAACCTCTAGAAAAAACCTCAAATAAGAACCGAACAATAAACGTTAAGGATGAGGATGCACATGTACACTCGCATGATTGATTGTGGTTTATAATGCATTCAACAAAATCTCTACATTTGAACGTTTAAAGATGAATACATTTTTGTAGAAAAACTACTTGATATTTCTATGAATTTATTTTGTTATTCGACAATAGTTCGTCTTCAAAAATATATAAAAATATTAGCAAGATTATGGGCGTTGTGCAGTAGGTTACACCTTCTTCAGTAGTAATTTAGAACATGATCTCTTGTCTTTATACAATTTCTATGAACAAAATTACTTGATGAATATTGTCTAGGATACGTTGCAATTTTGTTGTATTTATACTTTTCAATCATAGGTGTAGAAAAAGTCAATTGATCATTTGTACTCATAATATACTTTTATATCCTTGTATACATACATATTATTTGTATGAAAATATTTAAAAGTTCAGAATTAATCGGATTAGCATCCCCTTAGAAATTTAAAATATGATATTTATTGATTTATTAACTGATAAATATAAAAAACTGATAGCAAAAAGTATTGATCCATTGTGTATATATGTAGGTCTACCTTTTGAAATTTAATATATGTATATAAATTTGTGAAACATGACTTATCGGGTAGTTTTGAGGTATCATTGTGATGACCTAAATTGTAGCCAATCGATTTTAGTCGGTTCTAGGTAATATCTCATAATTCGATAGTGATGATTTCTACATTCAATACCTAAGTAATTCGAATACGCATATGTTATCGTACAATAGTATTATTACAATTTTGATTTTTATAAACTTGCTTATGGAATATATTAAAATATCATAGCATTTTTTACATTGCCTTATTTTTTGTCCTTTAAACCTTTAAGTTTTGAAGTCCTTTTATATGCAGAGCTTATTATACAAACTGGAGTATGGACAAATGTTACAAATGGGCTCTTATTTCGCATGCATTAAAAATTTTCTATGCGTGACAGGGTGTAATAGAAAATGTACAATACATAATGAACAAAATTAACTAAACCCTATTTTCATCATGTCTAGTTATTTTTAACTTTTAAGTTATATAAGTTATATTGACAGTTCTCATATAAAAATTGTCTTAACTGAAACAATAACTCTCAGTTAAAAGAACCTGAACCTGATCTTTACTTATGTACCAGCAAAAACTTAGATTAAAATGTTAAAATGTTAAACATTTATTTACATAACAGCATTTTAAGGCATTATTTTAACACCGTGATGGAGACATTGACTCAAAATATTTGTCTTTGACAACAACAAAAATTCAAAACTTATATTAAAGGAATTATTTCATGAGTTATGGCAATATGACAGTAAATGATTGAATTTATAAACAGCAATAGGATGTAGAAGTTTGAATTATGCTGGTTCTTGTAAGACATAGTGTATTATATAATTCAGCATTATTTATACAAGTATTTTATAGAATGTTTTAATTTGTATCAATGTATATACGAATCTACACAAATGTATTTTTATTTTTTGGTATACAAACATGTATGATTTCTAATTGGGTTTCATCATCTTTGAAATATATATTTGTAATTAATTAAATTTTGATTAAAATGTCAGTTACACATTCTTACTAGCCGCACGCAACACATTTCTTTACAATTAAATTTCTAAATAAATGAACAAAAAACCTAATACACACAGACCCATATTTAATCATTTATTTATTTTTTTTTTTCATTTTCTTTGAAAATTAATTTAATTAGTTGTACAAAGTAAGAAACAATAAGATATCTAATATATGATATACTCATCATAGGAGTATTATTTTTTATGATTGAAACAAAAAATGTTCAACATGTTAGAAAACGTCACTGATGTGCCAGTCACTAAGCAGAAATCAACAACAACTTTCATGTATTCGCATCCCATATGGACAAGACGACGGACTTTAGATACTTAGAGCATTAAATGTTTTATTTGTAACATTTGTTTGTTAGCTAAATTGTTTAAACATTCCATTTCAAATCTACAGACACATGTGAACTTCACATGAGTTGTATTATTTTATCACGTTAATATATAACAACATTAGGGTATTACTTTTATAATATTTTCGAAAATATCATATCAGCAGCAATCTTTAACTGGATATAAATGTGATTTTGGTTGAGATTCATTTTACTTGCAGTTTAAGTTTTTTTGTAAAAAAATAAAATAAAAACAGCAGTAAAAATGGGTAAATCCTAATAATGGATACATTACATATTACAAACACAACTGTTTCTTAAATCTAAAGAAGAGGCCATTGAAAAAAAAACTACAATAAATTAAAAAGAGAAAAGAACAAGAAAAATGAATTAAAACATTCTGAGGTTGGCTTTGCTTAACTTTAGTTTCCAAAGGGATAAAAATCTTAAATTTAATTTATAGAACAGAAATAATCGAAAAGAAAATCACACATACAAAGCACTAAAACCAAAATATTATTTTAGTTCCCCCTGGCCTGGATGCTCTTTCATTCTAAAAGCAAAAGAATAAAGACAATGTGAACGTCTTACCATGAAGACCTTTATTAGGTTATCAATGTCATAAGAGAGAATAGAAGAATGGTTACAAAGGGAGGATGGCTGGACACAATTGGCAAGTAACCAACATTGTTTGTTGGTCCTAAAAACATGTGAGTTGAATAGAAATTAGTGGCGCATAAAAATACCTGGCTTTTGCCATTGTTGCATATTGAAAAAATATAAAATGAAATACAAATACTAACAAAAACTAAATCAAACGACAGAATAAAAAAGTCCTTTGGGAATTTTTGAGGCACAATATACTTACTTACTTTCTACATTTGTATATTTTATACGTTTACGAGTGTGTGTTTAGTGGCTATGGAACAACCCTCTAAAGCTTACGGCTTTAGAGTTAAGCTAAAGGTAACTAAAAGTCATAGAAATGTAATAGAAAATCGTCTTGTTAGAAACTAAAAGATTTAACATTTATTATTTTTGCCAATAGATTTTTCATGTTAAGAGTTAACAATGTGACATTCACGTAATAAGAATACAAGAACAGATTATATTGAATTCAGTCAGACCTTTAAATTACAAATTCATTTAAAATAAATTAAAACAAATTTTTTAGAAATGTTTTTAAATTAATGATATGAGAATGAGATGATCACATTTAAGAATTTATCTTAAAGATAGTAAAATAGTTTGAACAATCTGTAACAAATGAAGAAAGTATTGTCATTAGAATCACAACTTGCTTAAATAGTGAAAAGACAAGGATTAGCTGGGATAATAAAATATCATAGATATATTTACAAAAATTGAAAACTTATTTTATTACAAAGATACACACATCTACAAAACATTAATAAATATGAAATATTATTGTATTAAAGTTTAATAACAATTCGTTTTTTTCATATTATAAACATTACATACACAATCAAAATTTAGTTAAGAAATAATAAATTTTGGAAAAAAATTTAAATAATAAATATTTTTGTGTTAAGAAACAGAATACATACAAATGGTTTTAAATTTCTATTACAATTTCCTTTCAACACATGTCATCAGATTATCATTGTTTCACAAGAATAATGTACAAATTTTAATAATAGTGTTAAAATAAGGACGTTAAACATTCTTCTTAATAGGATCAATACATTAAAAAATCCACTTTGCTCCTTAACTACTTGAAAACCAAACCCACTCTTTCTCTTTCGAGACGCCAAGATTTAGGCGACACCGAGGTGTAAAATTACTTATTAACATACATGCACATATATTTACAAATGCGTATACATACATATGTATATATAGATATATTTCCATTTATGTATATAAGTGTGTGACTGGGACTTCTACGAATGTATTAAAAAAAACATTTTTTGTAAGGAAGTAAGTATGTATGTATGTAGATTTCGTATTTATTTGTTTTTTAATACAAAAGGGAGTTTGATAATTTTTACACTTAAATATCAAAACAAATAAACAACGTAATTTAAAGGAAATTTCAGATATATGTATATATGTGTGTCGAGACATATGTTTAGTTTTTAAAATGCATCTCATTGGCAGATGTGTTATCATGTAAAAAACGAGACATCTAAATGCGAATGATAGATTTATCAGATTTTGTATATTTACCAAACGAATTCTTCGCTTCCAAAAATCACTTAAACGGACATATTTAATTGAAAAATAAAGATATCGAGAAAAAACTTAATAATCTACAAAATGCTTTCTGGATCGGTCCACAATTGGCCATAGTTCTCATATAAGGTCCACGCACATAATTCATTAAATTATGTGCGTTAAGGATTAAAATACTACTTGAGTATGTTTTGTGTACATATAAACCATTCTACAAAATTTTTCCTGATATTCCTGGCCTTTTATTAAATTATTATTATAATTAAATCTCATATAAGATCTACTTCCAAAAATCACTTAAACGAATATATTTCATTGTATTATTCGGATAAAATTCGACTTAAATATGTTTAGTTAAATATAAATCATTCTATAAAATTTTTTCTGGTTCGGCCCATTTTTATTCGTAGCTCGCTTGAAATTATTGTAAACGCACTTTTTTATTGATTAATTAAGCTATTATGATAAAATTCGACACGAACATGTTTTTTATATATAAATAACTTATAAGGCATATAAGGCAAATAACCTAAACGCATATATTTCATTGAATTATAAAGTTATCTGAATAAACGGACTTGAATATGTTTTGTGTACATATAAAAAATTCGAAATGTGTATACTTCCGATTTTTTTAACGCAATTGCTGTAAAATTCTACATGAATTAAAATTTCCGAAATTGACTTAAACGTCAATTTCCGAAATTGACTTAACGTACATTGATATTCAAAGTTATCGGAAGATAAAATCGACGTAAATGTGTATTTTGTATATATATTCATTATGCAGAATTTTTACCGGATCGGTACATAAGTTGTATTAGCTCCCATATAAGGTTCATTTTAAAAATCACTAAATAACTCATTGTCAAATAAACATATCAGGCCTATTATAAGGACATCAATCTCGTTTCAAAAAACACTAAAGTTAAAAATATCGACGTCAGAATAAAACTCGACGTGAATGCGGTTTGTAAATATACATTATTTTTAATGGAAACAATATGTTTGTCGAAAGTAGCTTGGTGGAGGGTATTTAATATTCGGCACAGACTTTTAATGATTTCAACTGTGTGTCCACATATTTCTTAATTATTCTTTTATTGTCTTTTTGTCATAGGTTTCTTTTTAATTTTATAATTTTTTACTATTGTTTAAACTTTTTGTTTATTCAATACTTTATTTGGTAAGCCTAGAGGCGGTGATGGCCAATATTTCCCAAGGACAAGAAAAAAATTAGAGTATTTGGATCTTCCATTTTAGGATAATTAAATTCATCAATTTCTTAGTGTATAAGGTTTGTAACGTTTTTATTTTCGCATAATATTTATGTATATGCTTTTTTGGAAATATATGTCCAAATATATTGTGTATAATTTATGTACTATGTACATAAAAAATATTTACATACATATATATTATATTTAAGTAAAACTGTACAATATTTACCAAGAACGTTTAACTGGCTTGTTCATTATGAATTTTAGAATATATGACTAGGAAATAAAGTGCACTTGATTTCCGTTAAACTTTGGGGGCGAAAAAAATATCATTTTTGCCTTTTGTTGCTCAATGAATATAGTTTTTATTATTTTGTTATTTTTCTGCGTTCCTTATTCACTTTTTTAATAACAAACTTCATTTTTTCACATTTATTTCCGGCTTATGTTTCTATATCCGTACAATATACGTACATAAACAAATGTACAAAAGTGTAACTTTATTTGAATGTGTTCATACCCTGCCAACAATTTCTTTCCAAAATGTGACCATAACATAACAGACCAGCAAAAAATCTTTAAATTTTTGTAATGAGTAATCTAGATAATGTAGTTAGTTACTTAATACATTACCTGGTTATCAATAATCTTTTTTTTTTTTTTTTTTGAATGGGATTTGTAGCAAATTATCTAGAGAATTAGTCCCATTATCTAAAGCATCTTTTCAACGCTTGTAGTTCGAATCATCTTTGATATCAGTATTTTATTTAAAAAAACGTCGATTTATTGTAAAAAGTATTCCAAAAAGTACTTTATAATAACTTGTTAACGGAGCACTGAGTAAGCGGAAAGACTAATACATTCAAAACAAGTAAGAGTGCTATATTCGGCTGTGCCGAATCTTATATACCCTTCACCATAGTGTATTTTAAACATAATTGATCTTACAGTCTAGTTAATAAAAACATTAAAAAAATTTGAGTCGATTTAAGCCGAATGTTTCGGCGGCGGCTCAAGCAACTAAATATAGTTCGGCGGCGGCTAAGCTCCGACTCGAAGCCGGTCGACTTCGACCTCTGATTCATTGCTGGTAAACATTGACGAGACGTAGATTTTGTTTTTGTTTATCGTAAAAAAATTGTTTTAAAAAGCACTTGGAAAAAATTTGTATTAGTTTTAAATTTCAAACTTACATTATTCGCATAAAAATTATTGTACAATAACTCACAATCTACTCTCATATAATTGAAAACGTTTTAAATACTTTTTTCTATTCATCAAAAAATATATTTGAAAAACAAAAGGGAAAATTATTTTATTTTAACAAAAAATGCAAATCATATTTTTTTGCTGTGTATACTTTGTATGTTTCAATTCCAAACATACAAAAAAATACACAGCTGAATAAAACCAAATACATCTACACACACACTGTACATCTTTTTCTATGTACAGTGTTTTTGTTGCTTTTTTAACAATTTTTTGATGAAATTTTCAGAGGTTGTCTCGGATTTTTGCTCATATCTCCGTTATTTACCGACCGATTTTGCTGATTTTAAATAGCGATCTTCTCGAAAGCATGTCTAATAGAATTATTGAAGATTCAGACATCGCCGATATCTGGGGTCCTCTAAAAACTGATTTCAACAGACAGACGGACATCCCCCCGGGGGCATGTTACCTTGGCGAAGACCTCCGCCTTGGTGTTATTGCATTCCCGGGGTATAAAGAGGGCCCAATACCTCCAATCTGACCGGGATTGAAAAATTGGTGATTTCAGTCTACTGCTTGGCTTAGTCCTTGCATAGATTGCCAGAGGTCTGACCAGAGCACCGCACAATCTGGTACTACGGGTGGCCAGTTGCCCGCAGGACTATGTCCTGGCTGGTCAGTTGGTTGAGGTTCCTTCGGGATCCACGTAGTGGCTGTTGGTTGAACCCAAATTCGCGGGAAGAGAATAAGTGGCGGTTAAAAGACTGATGCATGATAATAGTCAATATTTCGGGATAAGGTTCGGTGCTGTTGCCGAAAATCAACAGATACCCCACAGAGGAGTGGCTGTGGGACTAAGCGTTGGAAATGAGTTGGTGTCAATTGTATATGATAAAGAATGAATGTAGAGGTATGCGGGACTCATCCACCCGTATACCTAAATGAATGTGTCGTATGTTTTTCTCTATGAATGTGTCGAATGAATGAGTTGTGTGCTGGGTTGAATGAAAGATATCATATACAAGAGATGCCGATTAAGTTTCCTTCCTTGTCCAGATATGTTCAGAGTTTACTCTGTTCATATTCGACTTGCCACAGCGTGTCACTGTGAGCAAGAACAATGTCTACGGCATATTGATGGATCGTGCTTCGGTCCACCGGTTACGTCTCTAGGTGCTGTTGCCGACTCAACAGAGCCATAGTAGTGTGGTTGTCTTACAACGTGACTACTTTGGCAAGAGATTAGATAGCTCGAGTACTCCAGCAAAGTACTTGCGCATGGTACCGGTCATATCCAATGTGCAAAAATTGCCACCTGCGTCTTCATTGAAGACAAAGGGGCGATGGTAGGCCGTTCTCAAGTCTACCCAGTGGATGAAAAAGACCACCGTGAGATAGGCCGACACGGCAGGTGCTCACGTTAAACTATCGACAGACAGACGGACAGACAGACGGACAGCAGACAGACGGACATGGCTTAATCGACTCCGCTATCTATAAGGATCAAGAATATATATACTTTATAGGGTCGGAAAATTATATTATAGAAATTACAAACGGAATGACAAACTTATATATACCCTTCTCACGAAAGTGAAGGGTATAAAAATAACTGTAGAGCCAGGATTAAATCTGGAAAGGTTGTAACCAATTACTTTTTGAACGTCGTCGAACAAAAATAACTAGTTATTCACCATAAATTGCTTCAATATTACTTGCCTGCATACCGGGTAAGTTTTTCCTGGGAGCTTAAAGTTTAAAACAATCTAATTTGATATAATCTGATTGAATAAAAAGTAAGTATTAAACAGCCGGAACAGTTTCTTTCCTTGATGAATAGTTTTCATTTCAGTTTTATGTCACTTTTTTTCTTAACATAAAAGAATGTAAGATATTTCTACATTTTCAGTTTTGTCATAATAATAGGGAAACTGGATATTATTCTAATTTACACTCTTTTATGTCATAAGAGCGACTTAATAATTTCCTTATTTCTCTTTTCTATTATTTTATGAATAATTTAAAATTGCTTTATACTCAATAATCTTTCACTTATGTTTATATATTAAATTTTAAATAAATGTAATTTAATACACAATTTCACAATGTTTCACAATTCACACTAAAAATTTGATATGTTCAAACACTACTCCTTCAAATATGATTGAATTTAAATAATGTCGGATACCATGTCTGACATTCTTTTGACAGTTTGTGCAAAAGTCTGATCAAATATAAAAATCTCTGATAGATGTCGGATAAAATGTACAACGGAGCGTTATTTGACGGGTTCCGTTGTACGTTCCATTATTTCCGTAGGAGAAATAATGCACCGATGTTAGCCATTTCGGCTTCGTCTTCGGAACCATAAAAGAACCATATGGAGTTCTTGTAAACATTGTGAAATGATTTTCAGTAAATTAGTGAAATATATTCTTTTAATAAAATTTAATCATGTATAATTATGAATTTATGGTTACAATAGGCTATGGTTCAAAAAGCTGACCGAAAAAGAATTTGGAGAACGTAAAACTTTAATGTATGGTATAAGTTGTTAAATCTTTATGATCCCCAACTTCATATAAGTCCGACCTCTTCCCAGAAATTTAGGAATTCGTTAAAAAAGTATAAGAATTATTTCAGAAAATGGGTAACATCAGTTATGTCCGAAAAAATAGCTTTCTGGGTATACAGTTCACATAACACCATTACAAATTTATAAATGTCCAAATTTCTATAAAAAATTCACTTACGTTCAAACTAAAAAAAACTACAACAACAATAATATAAAACAATATAATGTCATATTTGTCTATGCTGAATATTATAGTATACCCACTATCAAAATATGAGTCGTAAATGTAAAGTAAGATTCCACATTAAGTTGTATATATGAGGTATATATGTACATATATATTCACAAATAAGTATTTATAAGACTGAAGTATCGAACTCTAAGACTAAATAATTTTTAACAGAACGGATTTAGAATATACATATTTATATATGTACTTTTATGAGTCTAATCATTCGATGCGTTACAAACGGAATGTCAAAATCAATATTCCACATTTTGTTTTATGCTGTATATAATAAAGTGTACAGTAACAAAACAAAAGCAACAGTAGATTTTGTAGACAAAAACTTTGGTGTAATAAATAACAAAATATCAAAAAGAATAAAGAAAGAAATGTAGAAAATAATATAAAACAAAAAGTGAATAAATACATTTTGCGAATTCTGTTTATACCATATTAAATCGATTTTGCAATTGTGCGGCAGTCCCGTCCATAGCTTAATAAAAAATATAAATATAGCTTATTTATGAAAAAAATATAAACATATTCAAATAAAAGGCGGGTTTTGTACTACACATTAATTTAACCGACTAGTATAATAAAAATAACTAAAGTTCATTCGAAGTTGAAAAATATAACATATATCTAACTAAAATATTATGTTTATATGTATGTACGTACATTAAATTAAAGCAATACCTCTCAATCGATACGTATTAATGTACTAAACACGATTATTTTGAAATAGGTATCAAAAATTTCTACAAATGTTTAATTATTTTTCTTGCGTTAAGCTAATTAGTTAGTTAGTATTGAAATATGAATTAAAAAATCTAAAAAATAAATATTTTCTACAAGTTCATATGAAAATTCTAAAAGGGTTTAAAAAATGTTGTTTATAGTTTATATATAGTCAGTATTTCATAAATTAATTATAACTTGAAACAAATAATGGGATAGGAAAAATATATCCGATATATTTGGTACAAGTAGTTAGCTAGTTTAAAGGGAGGATGCATGTTATAAGACATCCGAAGATATACACCAATATTAATACAGGACCTGTTGTTGGCTTCTGTACCAGAGTATCTTGTGGGGCTCAAATCACGATCTCAGAACTAATAGACTAGAATAATATCAACAAACCTCCCAAGTACACCTTAATACAGATTATTTGGTTGCTAGTATTGTGAATGTCGCTTAACTGTTTTATTTTCTCAAATATCCTGACTCCCATAGCCATTTTGGCCACTTTATCCACAAATATTTTTATGTGTACTCCACAGACAAAAACCTTTAAAAACTCATTTATAATTAAAATATTGTTGAAATTTTCTTCTAAAGAAAGAAATAACTCCAAAAAGTACATTAGATAACATTATGTTTTAATGTCGATTATATTCGACAAATCCACGGAAAATAAATACAAAAAAGCCTTAATTTTGGTTTCTAATTTAATAGCAAATATTAATTCTACGTCATTGATTAAAGAATTGAAATGTTTAAAAGGTCTATATTTTTCTACTTTCTAAAAATGCAAAAATTGAGTTACGACATTCTTCAATAAATAATATGTACATATGCAACCATATTTCATTAATTTTTTTTGTATATGTATATATAAACAAAATGAAAAGAATCTGAATCTGTCCACACTAGGATATTTGATTAGCTTGGCTAAAAAATCTAAATCATGTATGTATATGAAAATTATTTTTTATGGAATATTATTTATATACACCTATGTATCTATATACGTTTGTACATTCGTTTCGGAAAGCAAATATGTGTGTGTATTTATAAAATTGTTATCGTTTATAGTGTTTTATAGTTTTCAATTTCCTTTTTAATGCATACATTCTTCTAATAATTAAAATGAATTTTATTTAAATTTTTAATACCAATATTTTTAATTCATTTATATATTATCTTTTAATGTAATACATACTTCGTTAATACCCCAGAAAATAAGGCAAAAAAATAATTAATCTGGGGAATTTCAGAATGTAACAGTGGGACAATTTAATATTTTTATCTAAAAATAATGGATAATATGGATAATAATGGATTCTTTTTATATAATAATATATATATATATATATATATATATATATATATATATATATAAATATATATAATATATATATATATATATATAATATATATTATATATATATATATATATATATATTATATATATATAATTATATATAATATATATATATATATATATATATATATATATATATATATATATAATATATATATATAATATATATATATATAATATATATATAATATTAACATATATATATAAACAATATAAATTGTAGGGTTACCAAATATTACAGTAATATTTCCACCAAAAATCGGACTTGAATTTTCAAAAGACTTTGCTTTTCATTAATATTGGAGACAAATTAAAGTCGGTTTTCTATATTAAAGCTAGTTGAAGTCATATCGATAACATTTTGTGAATAGATTTATATTTATATAATATGGATTTGTGCTAAATTTGTAAAGTGATTTAAGTGTTTATAAGTTAATTTTGGACATTCAAGTCATTTTCTGAAGGGGACTTTGTATGGAAGCTTGGGTCAAATGAGGCCCGATATTTGTGAAATTTGGCAATGTAGTCAAGACTTATATAAAACATAGTTGTGCCGCTTTTTATCGTTATACTGGACTTGTCCTTGGGCGTGTGTGTCAAATTTCATCCAATTATCGACTCAGAAAACGATTCTAAGCCGATTGGTATACATAAAGGTAGGTATAGGATGGATACTTTTGTATGTTACAAACATCAGCACAAACCCAATATACTCACCCCACAAAAGTTGTGTTGGGTATAATAATGCTCTATAGCATTCAACAATACATTTTACCAAATCTGTTTGGTTTGGTTAGGTATAATAATACACAGCTAATGTTATGCGAAGATATTCCGCAACCAAAATATGGAAAATACAATTCTTTATAGAAATTATAACCACTAAAAACAGATTTTTGTAAATTTTGACCTCCAATATCTCGCTTAGCGTACACGATATTTTCAGTATCTAAAATACCGCAGCAAAACCTTCATTTCCGTAAGCTATAAATTAAAATTCAAAAACCATTTCTAAGATTAGTTCATACATAAATAAATTATATATTATGTTTATCTGTATACATACATACATATATAAAATTCGAACGTTAACGAACGATCGCACAGCCCTCAGTATTGATTCAAATGTTTAATAGGTAAAAAATGTAAAATCGTTAATCTCACATCTATTTTTCTACTTGGAACAAAGGACTAATTGTTGATATTTTTTTAATGGTACTTTTTGAGCTTTTAAAAATATTGATCATAGAAATATGAAATTAAGTATGTAAGAACCTATACATAAACGGGCTAATATTGGTACTTTTTATGTTTTCTATAAAATTAAACCTAAAAACTTGAGATTAGGCATGTAGAGACTGGAGTAAATGAAGTCCTATAAAAGGACACTTTTTGGTCCCTTTTTGTTAAGACTGTAGAACAGTGCTGCCAGATTAGCCTTTTTATTTATCATTTAGTCCCAAAATGTATGTTTTAGCTTCTGGATTTTCCTAACCTTTTTTTGCTTTCATATTTAGCCTTAAAATAATTATTTATGAGAAGGAACTAAAAAAATGATTCTTATTATTTTTTTGTATGAATACGTAAAAGCATACTATTGAATTCTACTAGATTTTGTCGATTTCTCTATGAAAGTACGACTATTATTTTTAGTTAGTTAATTAGTTTAAAAGGAGGTTGCACATATATCTATTCCGAAGAAATACACCACCTCGTTCTCAAACGGGTCAGTTGAAGAATGAACACTTTTTATTCCAAACCAAAATATTATTATGTAGATGTCAGTACATTTGGAGGACCAGTTTTAAGAAAAGTCCAGTATTACTTATTAATTTATTTGTGAAATCTGCGTATTTGCCGAAGTTGTCCTCTTTTAAAAATGTCTTAAACGTCCACAATTTAGTTATATTTGACGTTACTCCCATACAAAGTCTATTTTGTATAATTAGTTTCTCATAGGTTTTTCATAAAAATATAAATGAAAATGAAGTGCATATTACTTAACCGAGTGGCTAACTTACACCTTGTTAATTTCACAATAAAGAGAAACTTAAGGCACTACATTTGTTACCAAAGTGACATTATTAAAACAGTTTTAACGAATTTATTTTCATAAACTTCATGGGGGAATATATTAAGTGTTACCCTGGTTGGTAATTATGTAAGAATATAACTTGCAATTATATTGTAATGGATAAAATAAAATAATTGCAAAAGTATCAAAGACATCCTTGATTTTCCTTTTAAATTATTTATGGATACAAAATGGAAACATTATTTTGCTGTATGTAGCCAAAATATTAATTTCATATTGAAAATAAAATTTATATATTTTATTGTTGCAAGAACATGATAAGCCACTTTGAAAATGTACTAGAACTTGGTTTTTAAAAATAAAATATATTCAATTATTTCTAGGCAGTAACTTGATAAGCCCCAATTTTTTTTTGCTAAAACAGTGCTTTCCCCTGTATTTATGATTTTTATCTATTGGCATCCGATAGCTATCGACCTTGTATGATTATTTAGCGTGTTTAAAGTACAAATTTAAAACACAACTTTATTTTTGTGGCATATATAAATTAATATGTATCATTATATACTTATTTTCCACTTTATGAATTTTAAAGAAATAGTTTTCCATAGTTAGGGAAATGTTTTCAAACTACTTTTTATATCTCTACTTATTTTTAATTTTGAATATATGCAAATATTCATTTTATTAGAAACAATAAATTATCCATATTTGGAAATATGGAAGTATGAAAAGATTATTATTCAATACAATTTAAAATACATAACATACATATGTATGTTTGTATGTAAGTAGTGTAAGAAAAATATACCTTTTCAATACAGACCTTTGAAAACAAAATTATGTAAATATGTTGGGAAAGTGTTTCATTTATACGAAAACTTCTGAGGGGAATTGATGACCATCATTTAGTCTATTGTTTAGGTTGTTATAAATATTTATGAACGAATATATATGTATATTCATATATGTATACTTATGTATTAGGGTCGCATATTCAAAATGCTTTTACTTTTTATACCTTGCACGACCATCAGTGGTGATAGAGGGTGGTATA